>NC_064633.1:140994245-141297275 GCF_023864275.1 Schistocerca cancellata
CACCCTTTCAAAAAGAATGTTGTGGTTGTCTTCATTGATAGCAGTGTCATGCAGCTTGTGGTGCTGATTGCTTAAAAGAGTGTAACAATGAAATAGGATAAGAATGATTGTCATTGGCCAGACTTAGAACAACAGTTATATTGTGCAAGTAGGCCATGAAGCAATGGACAGGGAGCAGGGACGTAGTGGGGATAGCTGGTATCCCTGCAATGGACCTAGAAGCATGCCCAGTGACAGGCATCTTCTAGCCCATCAATGACGTGCTATTTGTGAAAGCACCCACTGTGCAAACATTATGCTGCTTTCTGTATGGGCATGACAACTAACGAGCTGTCTGTTCACATGAATGGCCATTGCCAAACTATAGCTCTTCTGAAATGTGCAGGTGGGAGCTCTTCCTACGACATATCCTTCATTCCCATAAGCTCCCTAGCCTCAACTTTTCTAATCCCCTGTCCTCCACTTACCTATCCCCTCCCCTGCTCTCACTTCAGCACTATACGTATCTTCTGTCTCTAGCTGCCCTATCTTGTCCCACCACACATCACATCCCCACACCTGTGCATGCTCTCACTGGCAGTGCAGCATCTCCCCACCACACACACACACACACACACACACACACACACACACACACACACACACACACAGAGTAACAATGTGTGTGAGAGTTGTGCTTGTGCGTATTTGTGTGCATTTTCTATTTTGGAAGAAGGACTTTGTCTGAAAGCTTAAATATTTTAGCAGTCTCTCTCATTGTGTCTGTGGCTCAGTGCCTTCTCTATGTGGTGAGCATCAATCTGTCATCTCCATATTATTGTTATTGCATCATGGATTTTTCATTGTTTCATATAGGAAGTGAAAATACTTAAACTATACCCTGGATGGTACAGAAAGTGAAAATGTTACCTTCCTCAGCTGTTTTATCATTCTACAGGAACAGTGTTTTCACAGCACAGCAATAATCACGTACAAAATATTCTTGGTACCCTTGCTATGTTAGAGTTGAGTTAAAATTCTGCCTTCAATAGTCCTCACAATGATCTGTTGTTCATCTTCTGTGGTCTCGGTTAACACCAGTAGTCAGCCTGAGATTGACTATTAAACATCTCTGTGATGTGGAGCAGCCAATTAATAAATATGTCAATACTGCCACATATTGCAGTGATACAAATAAAATAAGGTACTTCTCTATTCTATCATGTTCCTGTTATTGTTTCACTGAAATTACCACCTTTTCTAGGAACAAATGGAAACACGGGTGTAATAGAATACTCTGTTAAAAGAAAAAAAAAGGGAAAGAAAACACTATTAAGACTTGTCTCCAAGTAGAGGTGAGAAGATATAAAAATATATTGATTGAGAACAATAAAAATATGGAGAAAACAGAAACATGTTGTGGAGACATCACATTATATCGGGTCAAGTGATGGATAATACAAAACTAAATAACAGATATCAAATTATACAAGTGTTGGAAGATTTCTTTAACACGACAAGTAGGAGTTGCTTCAGTCAGTGAGAATATGCAAGAAAGGAGACTTTGTTGGTATAAACATATCACACGGGCACTGCCCAGCTCAGTCATCAGCTCAACCTATCACCTCATTGTTGAAGGCCAGAGACAGCATCAAAGACCCAAATTATGGTGGATGGGCACTATAAATCCAGATCTTGGATTATAAAGCCAAAATCCGTGGAAAGTGTTAGGTTGTAAGAAATGGCATGCATTGATCCAAGCAGCAGACCCTGTTCTAGTGAGAAGGTGGCAGGAAAAAGAAGAAGAAGAAGAAGAAGAAGAATCAGAAACAAGGATAGTCCATGTTGAAAATGATGACAATGCACAAGTAATGTCAGGTGATGGATGTAAAGCTATTTGAAGTATGAAGAAAGAACAGCACCTGAATATGATAGTGTTTCAATATAAACGGTTTAAGCTGAAAGAAAGACCATACAAAAGGAATGTGCAGCATTATTTACAGTATGTCTGTGGGGAAGACAATTTTTGGAAACTGGAACAGTGCTGTAATTGTTGTGCTTCAGAAGAAAGGAGACGTACAAGACAAAAACCACACATTGGTCAACCTGCTTTCTGTGATGTTCAAGATAGAGAAGTTACCACTCACAGTGGGTTGCATGGGGAAAGGAGAAAGGAGGGCAGAAGACCCACATTACGTTTTAATCAAGCAAAGGAACTAGTTCACTTCAGAAAGTACTAATCGTAATGATCATTAGCAAGTTGTGAACAAAATTATGGAATTGACTAGTGCATACAAATTAGCTTTTAATTTCAACAAAATCATTACTGACAGCCCTTCAGTAATAATATATTGATTCAAACTGTTTTAGTACAGTGAAGCATATATGCATCAATGTTGAGACTTCCGTATATTTTGTCAGGATAGAGGAAAGTTCAGAACTGAAAGAGGAGTTGATAGTGATATTATCAGCAAAATGTTAGCACTCTTCAGGCCTCCAGTAATGATCAGACTTTGTTATTTTTGCTGTTTTCTATCCACGGGTTTATCAAACAAGCTCTCATGCAGACAAATAAACAGGGTGTATACACCCCGGGAAATCTGGGAAAAACCCTGGAATTTTTTCATCTGAGCTGGAACTGGAAAAAACCCAGGAATTTTTTAGAATTACGGGAACTTTTCATAGTTTTAGTTTTCAGTTAAATTTTTATAATTTTGACTGGCAAGAACTGATACTCTAACAAAGAATATTACTGTTTTCCGCTCCTGCAGAATAATACTGTGGAATAAAACAAATGAGAGAAAATAAATAAATAAAACTTAAGTTGCAATGGAAGTGCGCCGTGTACAGCAGCAAAAAGCACTACACACACAAGTGTCTGCCAACAGCAAAACATGTCAAAGGCTTTAGAACGAAGACTATGTAATACTTCATAACAACAAACTGCTTGCGATGAGCATGACATCACAATTATTTATATTAAGTTCATTTGAGCAGTTGCCAGCAGGCTCATGTGCATGCGTAGTTGAGTCGCATATGAGCAGTACCTTCTCCCACTTGGGGCTACTTGAATTGTGGTGGTTAGATGCATTGGCAGTATCAACAAGCAGCCAGGTGCTACCCACAAATAATTTCTGGCACACCCAAGTTGCCAGATTCGCACATGCGCATAGCAGTCTCTGTTGTAGTAGGGAAGGGGTAGTCTCTATGTCACCCGTATTTACATTTAGTGATTCTGCTGTTTCCTCTATGTTTACAGCTCTCAAGTAAAATGAAAACAAAACAAATTTCTGTGGCCAGGAGCTATCAAGTGAATTAAAATACATTCCCATAATTATGGAAGGCTAAAAAAATATGTTATCAGTTTCAGTTTTGTGAAATTTTATTTCCACATTTTTGGCAGTCAAGCATTAATCTCCTTGCAGAACTATGAAATCCTTTGTGATTGTTTTCTAAAGAAATTTGGCTTTCATTAATCTTTTCTGCTGAGGCAATTGATTTGTTTGAAATGAAGTATTTCATTCCACACTATTGGCTACTTTCAACTGTTCATTGGTTTTCAAGTGCTTGTTTCCATCTTCTGGCACATATGGTGTTGCGCCATAATAAAGAACCAAACATGATGTAATACTGTACTGGTACTCAAAGAAAGTTTACATCCTGAAAACCACACTGCAAACCTTATCATCAGGTTGCAGTGTACTTCATTATGAATCTGGACAGATGAGTGTACACTTTCAGCCAAATCATACATTCTAGTATGGTTTATGAAATTCTGGTGCTCTTGGAGTATCCTTTGATGTCCTGTTTCCTTTTAGACATAATGTAAGTTCTTTTAATGCTTTGTATGTACAAACATATGGGCTTTCTATGTCATCATAGGTGCGCATCTGTGCAGAATGTCTCTTTTCTGCAGCTATCTGGCAGCTGCTGAAAGGAACCTATTTCTAACAGGTCGTGGGAAAATATTGTGAATAGTGGTTTGAAAAGCGGTACTTTCAAAATAAATTTCCTTTTATGCAATATGAATTGTGTTAGGTGTGAGAATGTGCGATGACTCTTAAACCACAGAGGATGTGCCTCTCATTTTAAACTTAACTCTTGAGGACAGAACAAGCCACTTGGAAGAACTTTGAGCTCAGAAGAACAGACATTTATGTCGTCGTTTAAAATTTTATTGGCACATTTGTGTGATGTATCTTAAAGTGTAACACGTGCAAAAAAGACCAACATTATATCTGAAACCCTAGCTTTTCTTATAGCTTATTGATCTTTGAAACCAATATTATATGTGAAAATTTAGCTTTTCTTGGAGCTACACTATGTATAAATTTAAACCATTAACTTTTCCTATTGTGTTTTTGTGCTACTTAACAGTGATGTTGCTACTGGATGACTGCATCACCTGTACTATGCGCTGAATACCTGCTGTCATTGATTGGCGAGATCATGTGACATGAGCCATGTGTGACATACAAAAGCACAATGCAATCTCGATTTCAATGCTTCAGAAACTAATGTGCTGTGTTTGGTGGAATTTGAACTTATACTTTCATAATATGAAAATATGCAGCATATATATTGCTGCACATCAAAAATTTCTATTATATATTACTTTTTATTTCGTTTTGCAAAGTCCTGTAAAGCTCTACGCTGGCATATAAAACCTTAACCATTCAAAGGATTGATAAGTTTTACAGTTCAAAATGTGTATTTTTAACTGGGAAATCCGGAAAAAGGGTCCAGGGAATGGTTGAAACAGAGTGAGAAATTTACCTGACCTGTGAGAAACTGCTAAAATAAATACTAGAATAAGATGCATTTATGGTGAAATCTGTTGTCTTCTACTTGGTCCTCTAATAAAAGTTCATTAAAATACTACAACATGAGAACTTAAACAGCATCCATTAAAGAATCAGAGAGCTTAGATTTTTTTCTTTGCCCTCTCCCTTGTATGTTGTGCATAGAGTATCAAATTTCTTCTTATCATCATCCTGTGTAATATGTGGCTGGAGAAGGCGCATCACGTCTACCATTTTGGTAACCGCCATTGCTCTGTTGTTCGTATCCTCGGTTTTAGCTCCCCTCAGATGTGGAAACTCACAATACAGTGAGATAATTTGTAATAAGGCTCTTTCTCACTAAACACATGCAGCAAAACATCAACAGAAACAATGTCCATTATCTTTTCAAATGGGCCGTCAATCAAAATTTTTCTCAAACACATTAAACTAAGCCCCACAATGCCAAATAATTTGATAAAATAAAGAGGTTTGAAAAATTGTTTAATCATTTACATGGGCTTATGGAAAAAGTTTTGAGATTCCTAAACTAGAGGAAGAGACTTCACAGTGCTTAATATTGGCCAATTCCAGGCTGACATATGGTGATAAAAGGAATGAGAGTAGCAGCAGTTTTTCCTGGTGGCGATAACAGTGTATTTCATCATATTTTTGAGTTTTTACTCAAATTTTATGCAACAAGAATATCATAATTATATACTTTTAAGCATTCTTTTTTTTTAATTTAGAATTTCCTTGTTTTATTACTTTCTTTCTGTTCAACATTTAGTTGCATTGTTCTTCACTTGTGATTTTGTGTGTTCTGCTTCAGGATGTCTTTCATTTTTCCTTCCTTCCTTTCTGTAATAGTTTCCATGGGAAAATGTTTGTGTACAACAACATATTTGACAGATTTCTGTAATATGTAAGAACAAAATATATTTGTTTTTCTCTATAAATACATCAGTCTAGTCACCTCATCAACTGTGGAGACAATCATGATTTACTGCATTTTTTTTTCCTTTTGTATCCCCTTATCTATAGTTTCTTTCTTGTAATCAGCCTAGAATAAGTATTAAGTGATAAATACAGTCAAGTGCAAATACCAAATCACAAAAAGCTCACTCAGTGTATTGATGGACACGTTTATTGTTCCATCACATACACAAGAGTCATACATGCTAATGACAGACTTAAAAAAGTTTTCTTGCTAATAATTATTTCAAGTATTGTAAAGCAGATAGGTCAAAAATGGATTGTAAGGAGCAAGATATGGTCTCATGGGTTGCATTGTGTGATTCTGTTAATGTGTCAAAATATATAGGTTTGAGGCAAAAGAAATTGTCATTTCATAGCAAGATTAATATGTTTTTGTTTGACACTCAGTAATCCACAAATGTTCAAAAATTAAATACCTAAAGAAAAGAGTTATGGTGAAGAAGATAAGAGAGTGTTCATCTTGTGCTTAACTTCTGTTCCCAAACTCTTGTTCCTCGTTGCTACTATTGTACATATGTTGTAGGTGTGCACCCAGGACCTGCCACTTCCAGACGGTGTAGAAGTCGTACATGCTGCCCCTGCTGCAGGACATCTGAGCTCTGCCTCTATATATCCTGCTTGTTTTGCCCCATACATCATTGTCACAGCTTGTTCTGATAGCACAATTAGGTGAGAGATTTTGAGCCAGTCGTTCACATTAAAGTATGTTCATAAAAACTTTTACTCTGGACATTTTGAATTCTTTTATATAGGTTTTGGAAGTGCAAAGTAACAAAGAAGGATGAAAAGAAGAAGAATTATGAATGGTGTGAGTGGGAAATGTTTCGCAAAGATCAGGAATCCACCATTGATATCACAGGTAACCACATATGTTTTAGTTTTTGTAAATGTATGTTATTAATAGAATATGTTTAAGAGAGACATATTAGCTTCAGCTTAGTGTAATGTTCAGATTTGATTGATTCACTGAAATAAAAATTGGTCAGGCTTGAAGTAATTGTCTCAATTTAGTTTTTGTATGTTTCAGGGCAGCCACTGAATGTTAGTGCAGCTTACAGTGGTAGAATAGCTTGTGCCTATAAATATGGAAAATCTTTTACTCGACCTTCAAAGAATGATCCAGATTCAAGATATGTCAATTTGTGTGTTGCCATATATGAATGTGAAAGCACAGGAGGTACGTATTTGAGTATTTAGTGATCCAGTTTGACATGAGCTATATTTTGCAGATTTGTTGCATTTTTCATCTTCCTTTTATGCTATTGCACCACGTAATTTAATAGAGCAAGGAGGAAATGCAGGATTAAATTGCAGAAAAATCACCAGATCACCACTGCGTTTTAACACTCTCTCTTTGTTGGAGGATACATTTGTGATACAATTCAGTATACAAAAAGAATACTTTAAGAGAAGTTATGACACTCACACTCTCTCATATGGTGTATAATATTGTGCAGTGTTGTCGTATTATAACATAAAGTTTGTAAATTATACTGAAGACTTAAAAGCCCAAGCTACACAAAGAGAGAGGGATACAAACTTTACCGGGATAATTTGCAGAACCATACAAGAAATAACATTAAAATTATTAGAGATTATGGGTGCATTGTACTAACAGTGGGACATCTGTGTTGGAATATTGCATGTATGTACTGCTGTATGGGAGGACGTTAGGGTGGGATGCAGGATGTATAGAAGCTCCACGTGTACTATGTTCCATTTGTTGTTTATGCGCCTATTCTCGCCCCGTTGCCTCTGCTATATGGTCAATGAATGGTTATCTTTATCCATTCCTTAGTTTATATTCTAATTAATTCATACCTTTAGAGGATTAAAATTAACACTGCAAAATTATCACCTTTGTGTCTCATAAGTAGGTATATTCCCAATAAAAATTTGTTACCTAAGTAGTGATGCAGGTTATTTTTTCTCCCCTTTTCCAATGTTGTTAAAAGAAACAAATACAAATGATACGACAAAAGCATTTCCTGCACTTACTGAACACAGACATTTGAATCCTTAGCACAATGAATTGGATGGTGAGGTCAAACGCAGAAGGATTATGTCAATGTGAAGTGTGTCACACAGTCAATGTTGCATTGATGCCACCAGGTTTGGAAAACATGTACACTATTCAGCTATTAACACCTCTCAAGCACACAGTATGCAATTGGTATCTACTGTCTGTGGGGCTATTTTGGCCAGTCACATGGCATGAGTTTCTTCGCATCAATCTGTTCACTCTCTATCAGGTTAAATCAAGTGCCTTTAGAGTCCAAGTTAGGTATCCCATTTTAGTCTTCTCAAGGAACCACATACATCGCACTGGGTAACTTCTCGTGCTCCATGATATTAAAACACTCATATGCATTAACCGCCTCTGTGGCCAAAATAGAGCTGAGGTAAGCCAATTTGAATTCCGGGCAGTGGAAAAAATTTCCGCTGCCAGTATTTCTTGTCAAGGGGAGCATAGGTGGTGGCATAAAGTTCCTGGTCAGCAGACTTAGTGCCAATGTCCTTGCTTAAATACCAAGCCTTTCTGCATGGTCTCAAAAAGTGAGGGCATGTGACAGTGTTGATAGTGATCCAGCTCTTGGATGGGGCGTTTACCTTGGCACCCGTGTTGGTGCTATTCGTGAGGAGTGGGCTATGTGTCAGCACCGGGTTTCATCTTCTCCGTTCTCTCATCATCATCATCATCATCGTCATCCAGCACAAGCATTATACTAAACTACACACACACACACACACACACACACACACACACACACACACACACAATCATAAATAATGTAATGGAGCATGTTCTAAATAAATAAACAAAAACTAAAACTTGTATGCATTCGGGTTATCAGTAATGCAGTTAAGTAAGTTAGTTCTTCAGATGATGTTACAATGGTCCTCTTTCTTGAGCTTTTTCTCATTAGCAGATTTGACCGGTTTCTAGAAAAAGCAGCTAACTCAGAAACCAATATACTGGGTGGTTATAATTAAATTTTCCCCACTTGAAAGGAGCCCATGGAAAACAAGAGATCATAAGACAGTGAAACTTTGTGGAAACGTGTAAGGACATGCAGAAGAGAAATAGTGAATAGCTTATTGGAAGAACCACATTTTAATTTCCACATGAAAGGGTCAAATCTGATAATTTTGGTGGCCATGCAGCTTGGAACAGTTGACCAGTAATTCTGTTGTCTCCAAATGTCTTATGGAGCAACATGAGGTGGACCTCCCTTGTGCACCAAAATAGTTGAATCCAAAGAAACATTCTCCGGTAGAGCGGGATCACATGTTCGCAAAGCAGATCTCATTAATGTGTGCCATTCATGCTGCAAGTCCGTGGTTTTTGGGCTCCAAATTCCTCAAAGAAAAATGAACTGGTTATGAACTGTGTTGTGATGTGACACCACACAGTGATGTGTTCACTATGCAGGGGAACGTCATGAAATTTCGTTGGTGGTGATGATCCCCAAATGTGACTTGTGTGTGTTCACTGCCCCAGTGAGCGGTGTGTGCTTCATCACTCCACAAAATGTTCCAAGGATACATGTGGTCAACTTCAACCTGTGCAAGGAACATAAGAGCAGAGCAATGACTGGGTCATATGGCAAAAGTTGGCGAGTATTGTAAAGTTTGAACAGATACCACTTCACAATTGTTCACAGCACTTTTTGAACTGTAGACCATGGAATGATCAGTTGTAGTAACACAGTTCATGCACTGCTTGGAGATCACACATTGCATCCAGCATTCTCACCCATAGCAACAGTAACTTCTTCAACAATTTGTGGCACAGTTGGCCATCAGCCTCTCCCAGAAACAATTCCCAAATTGCCAGTTAATTCATATTTCTGAATAATGTTCTTCAACCCCAGTGCGGAAAGTGGACCTCTCCATATTCCTGTAATGCGTTGATACTCACGAAGAGGAGCACTATTGCTGTTGTCTTAATAAATCAACTTTGTGAGTTATATCTTGCTTATCTTTTCCAGACCCACGTTGACTGTCTGCAACTATAATGCTCATTGACTCTTTTGTCTCAACCATACATCATTGAACCAGTACCAGTGCCTAACAGCAAGTGATGACGCTAACAGTACTAACAATACAAATTCTGTAGCACACAGTCCCAACATCATATCCAAGTTGGATACCGTACAGTAAATTGTTTTCCATCTACACTGGCTCAGGTAGAGAAATTTTAATTATAACCACCCATGCATCTCAAAAAAAAGGGAGGAGGAAAAGTAGTTAACAGAAAATTATGATAGAAAAAACTCTGCACGGCATAGTGTAGCTCGTCCTTTCAGCACCTTTTGACTGCGCGGCACATGTAAAAGCAACCAGTTAAATGATATAAAACAGACAAACCCCAGTCACCGTGGCACTCGCTCACCTCAAATGAAATAAGAAAATTCAGAGTCAAGTTCCTTTGAAGGAAAATTGGATAAATTAAGTCCATTAAAGGTGCAGCAAAAGTAGGCATTACCTGTGATTGTGCCAGCAGCATGAGTTTGAGTTCTAACATCAAAAAAATTTTTTAACATTGCATACCAGCCTCACTATATACTCAATCACAGGTAATGAAGTCTGTTTCTAATGTTAATTAGACTGACAAAATATTGATTCAATAGCTTTTGATACATGAATGAACATCACTTGGCCGTCTCATCTGACCCCACTCCCCCTCTTCACCACCAATTCAGTATCTGTTTTGTTGGTATTCAAACAACACTGTGGCACCACTAGCTAAGTTCTTCGGCCAGTATAACAATAAAACTGATTAGGAGATTATGACTTTGTGTGTGTGTGTGTGTGTGTGTGTGTGTGTGTGTGTGTGTGTATGTCACATAAGTGGGCATATAACTCAGGGTCCATTTACATATATTGGGGGGGGGGGGGGGGGGGGACCTCACACCCATAGACAGTAACTTCTGTACTTTTCACAGGAATCGGACCTTGAGAAGTATTTTATTGGCTGTGGAAGTATTCAAAACTGCTCAAGATAAAGTGTTTTTCCTGTTCAATGTGAGATGTTATTTTATTTAGAAATTTAGTCCTGGGAGCAGCCAAAGTGTTGTGAGCCAAAAGAACAAGGTGTGATATGACCTCTCATTATCCTGAGAGGCTACCAAATTTACTTTCTAAGGTACTTAACATAAACCATTTCTAACAATACCTAAAGCATAAAACATGAGAACTTCCCATACTGTCACAAACCAGAATGTTTAAACATTCAACTAACATTGCAGTGGAACACAACATGGATGCCTGTAACACGATCATTCAGTGGAGCTGTAATTGATATTGCCATCACCTACCAGAACTACAACACCTCCTCTTCTAAAATAGCTTCTGCTCTACAGGAAACATGGTTCACTGATAATCATTCCCCGACACACTGTTGAAATTATGAAATACCGCAAGAGGGTATCTGAAGGAGTCTATACATCAGTTCCCATGGATGTGTTTGGTGACTGGATTCCCCTTCGTACCACTTTGGAAGCAATAGTGGGTGTGAGTGCAGATGACCCCAGCAATCACCATTTGCAGGCCACTTACTATCTTGAGTCGACCATCTTAATGCAATAACTTCCATCCCCCTTTTCTCCTGCTTGGGGATTTAAGTCAGCACCACCCCTTGTGGGAGATACTACCACTTCATCTTGTACTGGCCTTCTACTCGACCAGCTTCTTATCAGTTGTGATGTGTGTCTCCTCAGTGATGGTACCCTTACTCACTTCAGTGTAGCCCACAGCACATTTTCAGCTATTGATCTAATGATCCCCTGAATCTTGTGGTTCCAGTGCATTGGTCATTACACAATGATCTTTAGAACAATGACCACTTTTTGGTGATCATGTCACTTCCTTGCCACTGGCAGAGCACATTAGGTGCTTCAAAGAGCAAACTAGCAGCTGTGTAGATCTGCTGTTACCTTCGCCCCTCTCTGTCAGATTGCATCAACGAGGTTGGCCCAGATGTCTCTGACGTGATCACCCACATTGCTGGAACTGCTATTTTCCTTTCTACAGGTCCCCTCTACCACTTGCCAGTGCCACCCACGGTGGACCAAAGACATTGCAGTAGCTGTTGAGGATCACCAAAGAGGCCTATAAAATATCAAGCCACCACCTTCACAAAGTAACCTTATCACTTCTAAGAGACTTTGTAGTAAGGCTTGCTGTCTAATTAAATTCAGTAAGAAGGACATGTAAAAGAAAAGAAACTATGAAGCACGAGTAACAGCCAGATTGCCCAAAACTGAGAAGAGGGAGTAGAAGATGAATAGCCTAAATTCAAAGAAACCCATGTTAAAGAAGCCACAGACATCTGCGGTAAAACGATTGTGACACAAAAGAGAAGGAAACATCTTGGTGGAATGATCAGGTCAAGACAGCACAAGATAGAAACGTACTTAAAAGAAAATTATACTATAAAAACAGAAAATAGATGATGCACCGAATGAATTAGCAATTGAACATCTAGCACAGGAACACTAGAGAAAGAAATTAGCTGTAAGACTGATCCACAAAGAAAAGAAAAAGTTTTACTAAAGTATAGAGGAAGATTGTCAGGCAAGTTGGAAATGACTATACAATGTACTAAAGAGTAAGCAAAAATGAATATGTAAATATCCTTGCATTGGAAACAGATGACTGTAACTTAATATGAACAGAGGAAGGGATCAGGGATGGAATGAAAAAGTACTTCAACATTCTGATAAATGTAGAAGGGGACCACACAACCATCAGCAACTGTAGAATAATTAATGAAGTCCAAACCAATGGACACTCTTTAACATGGTCTGTGATGGAAACAGCATTAAAGACTATGAATGGGAGGTCAACAGACTTTGATGATCTCAGCTCAGTCGTGAAAAAGGCAGCTGGAATATTAGACTTAAATTGGCTGTATAGAGTGTTACCAGTGATTTGAGAAGAAAACAAAATCCCAGAAGATTGGAGCAAAGGAGTCACCATCCCTCTGATTAAAAAGGGCAATTGATGAAAATGTGGAAATTACAGAGGCATCACGCTGCTGTCACACACCCTGAAGCTGTTGTAAAAGATCATAGAAATGAGACTTAGAAAGATAGTAGAACCTTTACTTGAGGAAGAAAAACAGGGGTTCAGGAAAGACCAAGGTACTATGGATCTTATTTTTGCAGTAAGAAATGCTGATAGAAAAGTACTGGGAATATGGAAGAATTCTTGTGATTGTATTGGCGGAAATTGAAGCAGCATATGACAGTGTTCCTCAAAACAAGATATGGGAATGTTTGGAAGACCTAAAGGTGCCAAAGCACCTAATTCATAAAACCGAGATGCTGTACCAAAAGTATTACAGCTGTGTCCAGATAGGCAATGGACATTAGAATGGTTTGAAACAGAGAGAGGTGTCCAACAAGGAAGTGCGCTATCACCACTCCTGTTTGTAATAGTAATGGACAAGATCATAAAATCTATCAAGAAAATAGACAGCAAACCAAATGATCTGGTTTTTTTTTCCCCTATGATTTGATAGTATGTGGAGAGACAGAAGCTGAAGCACAAAAGAAACATAAGGATGGAAACAACACATTCAAAACTTTTGGACTAAAAATAAGTAAATGAAGACAGTAGAAATGACCAACAATAGGCAAGGATCAATCTCAGATATATTTCTAGAAAGAGTCAAAGTAAAATATGTTTCCCATTTCAGGTACCTAGGAAGCATGATCTCAGAAGACAACACCATTAAGCAGGAAGTACACAGCAGGACACAGAAAGCACAAAATTTTTGTAGTCAAATCAGAAATCTTCTCTGGGATGATAAAATACCACGAAAATCAAAAGTGACCGTGTACCACATCTGTTTCATACCAATACTTACATGTGGTTTAGAAACATGTATCCTACTAAACAAAGACCTCAGCAGAATTCAGGCAACAGACGTGAGATTCATTAGAGCTATGACTCAAACAACTAGAAATGACAAAATCAGGAATGAATAGAAAAGTAGCTGGTATTGAGGTTCCTGTTACCAGTGTCATAAGGAAACATAGATTTCAGTGGCATGGGCACATAATGAGAATGAACAGCATAAGACCTGCCAAAAAGTATTTCAACCTGAACCTCATAGGAAGAAAACCAAAGAGGAGACCAAGAAAATGCTGGATAGAGGATGTAAGATTATATTTGGAAGAGAAAGGACAGCCGCGCGGGATTACCCGAGCGGTCTAAGGCGCTGCAGTCATGTACTATGCGGCTGGTCCCGGCAGAGGTTCAAGTCCTCCCTCGGGCATGGGTGTGTGTGTTTGTCCTTAGGATAATTTAGGTCAAGTAGCGTGTAAGCTTAGGAACTGATGACCTTAGAAGTTAAGCCCCGTAAGATTTCACACACATTTGAACATTTTTTGAGAAAGGACACAAATGGGAAGTTGTCCTGGAACAGAAGGTGTAAGAAGGCAGAAGGAGATGGCAAGCACTTGTACACCACACCAGGGAAACTGAAGTTGGAAAACAACGATGATGATGATGATGATGATGATGATGGAATGCTGGGAGTGCTGTGTCTCCTCCCTGGGAACATATGTTTCTTCATCCCAGGTGCACACCAAGTTCCGTAGTTGTAGCCTTCTGGGCCACCAATGATCAACAACTGTTTACAACTCTTATCCATAAGGCTGATCTATGTACCAATGCACCATTCCTTGCTGAACACCTTGAGGCCCACTTCACGACAGCATCAGCATCCTCTTCTTATCTGGCTGTCTTTCTACAGCAGAAATGACAAGTTGAAGATGATCCCTATGTTTCGTCCAACCCCCTGCCAAGCCAAATGATATAGTGACCATTCACTGACTGGGCACTGCTTCAGGTTGTTGTCTTATCTCATGGTATGACCCCAGGCTCTGATTCAGTTCAAAACCTGAATGTTACTTAAGGGATACATGTATTCAGGGTCTTCAAACGTATTTGCCTCGAAGGTTCTTATCTTCGCAGTGGCGATATAGTATCATCATCTCAATCTTAAGCCAGGCAAAACCAAACATCTCTCGACACCTGCAAACCAGTTAGCCTCACCAGCATGTTCTGCAAATAATGGTTGCCCACACATTATGCAGGGTTTTCAAGTCTTAGGGCCTTTTGTCCCTCCTATCAGTGAGGTTTCCAGGAGTGACAATTCACAACAGGTCATATGGTCTGGTTGAAAACAGCAGTCCGGCAGGCTTTTTCTAAACACCAACGCTTCATAACAGTCTTTTTTGACCTACATAAGACATACAACACCACTTGGCACTATCATATTTTACTTACCCTCCATGATGGGTACTTCCAAGCCTCCATCAGTTTTTATCCCACAGGCCAGGGTTTGAGTTGATACTTCACTCAACTCTCCATGGGCCCAAGAGAACGGTGTCCTGCAGCTCTCTGACCTAAGTGTCACACTTTTCCTCATCGCAGTCGATGGGCTAGTGAGCTCAGTTGGCCGCTGGTCAACGTTGCGCTGCTTGTCGACAACTTTTACATTTTGTACAGCTCCCACTCAGTAGCCTCAGCTGAATGACACTCCAAGGTGCCATTCAACATGCCTCTGCATAGATCTTTTCCCATGGTTTCCAGTTCTCCCCTGCAAAAATGTGGGTCATGCATTTCTGTTATGATAACATGGTCCATCCTGATCCAGAACTCCACAGGGCTATCCAGCACTTGGAAGTTGTTACATGGTCCCAATTTTTGGGCCTCCTTTTTGATAAAAAAACTGACTTGGCTGTCCTATATTCATCTGCTAAAGACTAGTTGTATGTGGAAGCGTAATGCTCTCTGATTCCTTGCCCACACCTCTTGCGGGGTGGATCATGCTATGCTTCTCCATATTTACCAGGCCCTGGTCTCATCCAGAATGCATTATGGTCGCCAGGTTTAAGGCTCAGTGGTACCTTCGGCTTTGAAATTGTTAGACTCGGCCCATAATCTGGAGTTCGTCTAACCAGTGGCATCTTCCAGACTAGTCCCATAGACAGTTTCCTTTCAGAAGTGGGGATGTTACCTCTTCATTTCCTACGGCACTATCTCTTGGTCTCCTATGTAATCATCGTCCAACAATTCCCAGATTGTTCAACACATCCCATTCTTTTGACATACAAGGTGTGTCAGCCTCCTGATACTGGCCCTCAGCTGGGATTGCCAGTTGGAATGCACCTTGCAGTTCTGCACTAGGATCTCCACCTATCGTCCCTGGAATGTGCTCCCCATGTTTCAGTGCCACACAACCTCCTGCCCCTTTTGGTTGGTGCTCAAGCCATGAATTAGGACTGATATATTTCCAGGTTCTAAAGTCTCTGACCTTTCGGCATCTGTTACTTCCAGTTCTTTTGGAGTTTCAGGATGCTGTTACCTTTTGCGCTGATGGCTCTAAAACTGTGAATAAGATGGGACATGCTTTTACACCCTCTGGGTGTCAGGAACATTTAGCGTTTTTACAGTGGAAATAATAGCTGTTGACAGAGACCTCCACTTTATTAAATGATCTTCCCTTTACTGTATTTTAATTTGTAGTGACTCAATAGCGATCATCAGGCCATTGACCAATGTCACTCTTGTCACCCTGTGTGTGTTATTCATTATCTACTCATTGAACTTAGTAACACAAATGGCTCAGTTGACTTTCTCTGGGTCCTAAGTTCTCAGGGAATGAACTGGCTAATTGCTTGGCTAGAGGAGCTATAACTTGCCCCACATTTGCTTTCCAGATCGCAGAAGTGGATTTACAGGTGCAGATAATAGGTCAAAGATGGAATGAGATATGATTGGCTACTGCCCCCTCTAATAAAATCTGCACAGTCAAGGAGACTACTGCTGCATGGCACTGTTCCCCCTGTTTCTCCCAGAAGGTATCCACTGCCCTATGTCACCTCACATTTCTCCTCCAAATCAACAGTGCAGTTCCTACTATTTTTACTAGCAGTGCTTTCAGTACATTTAATATATGTGTGGGGTTAGCAATCTCTATGATCTACCAAGTAATTTCCTGTAACTTACTGTCAGTTTGTTCTTTTCAGCATACAAAATCTGCTGGTACTGGCTATAGTATTCCCATTTCCCTAGCTGTATTTTGTCAGAATGTTTCTTCCAATTCAGTAATCAAGTGGTTGTTACAGTTCATATATTTCTGTAAATTTTTCACTGTTTGTTTATTTTTCCTTAATTCAGTTGCTATATTCAAGAAAACACTCTTTCTGTAATTTTCTTTTGAAATTTACATCAGGTAACACTTTCTGCTCAGCCCTTCATAGTACTTATAAATTTTGTTTAACTCCTCTTTCGAACATGGGTTATTTTTAACTGCTTCTTTGTCTAATGTAAGTTTTAAATTGTTTAATTGACCATTAATTATATTAACAACTGATTTTAACCTTTTTTTCAACTCTCAGCTCTGCAATATGATCTTCCAGTCATTTGTCAAGTTTTGTCATACTACCATTTAATTCTGCAAATCTGTCTATATTATATTGGTTACAAACTTTAAAGGCTGCTGACAAGGTCTCTAAATTTTTTACTCTCAGTATTTATTTCTTTATTTAAATTGTCCACTTTAACGTTAAACTCATTATTTTGAGTGAATATTTGCAGCCATAATTTTTTTGTTTAAATCTACTACCGTTTTTTTTTTTTTTTTTCCATCACAGTCATTGTTGGCCTCATCTAATCTTACTTAAGCTATTAAATTTCAACAAATAAATAGCTAATTTTGTCTTTTCTTGCCGTTCTTTCACTGATAAAGTTTCAGAAACTCAATTGCTGGTGGTTGAGTTTGACCTGGTTCATCTTCAGAATCACTTTGCATCAGCTTTTCGTTAGTGTCATCTGCTACTGTAGTGGAGGTCCTGACTGCATCAGTCCGAGACTGTGTGTCAACAACTGCATTCACTTCTACGATGACAGTTGGTAGTAGTGGGACCCAGCAACTGCAGCAACGCTGCTGGCATTTCTCAGCAACAGTCTTGGCATTTGTTGATCTTGAAACTTTGATGAAAACAATGTGGGAACAGTTGAAAGGTGCTTCTCAGCACTCACGGCTGCTATAAATATTAGTCTTCCCCAAAATACATCAGCTCCAACTGTTCTTCTTTTATATGTTGTGGTTGGAGGCTGTTATTTGTCAAACATTACTTTACTTTACAACCAGAGGTTGTACAGAGTTTCAGGGAGAGCATAAGGGAACAATTGACAGGAATGGGGGAAAGAAGTACAGAAGAAGAAGAATGGGTAGCTCTGAGGGATGAAGTAGTGAAGGCAGCAGATGATCAAGTAGGTAAAAAGACGAAGGCTAGTAGAAATCAACAGAAGAAATATTGAATTTAATTGATGAAAGGAGAAAATATAAAAATGCAGTAAATGAAGGAGGCAAAAAGGAATACAAACGTCTCAAAAATGAGATCGACAGGAAGTGCAAAATGGCTAAGCAGGGATGGCTAGACGACAGATGTAAGGATGTAGAGACGCATATCACTAGGGGTAAGATAGATACTGCCTACAGGAAAATTAAAGAGACCTTTGGAGGAAAGAGAACCACTTGCATGAATATCAAGAGCTCAGACGGAAAACCAATCCTAAGCAAAGAAGGGAAAGCAGAAAGGTGGAAGGAGTATATATATGGTCTATAGAAGGGCGATGTACTTGAGGAGAATAATATGGAAATGGAAGAGGATGTAGATGAAGATGAAATGGGAGATATGACAATGTGTGAAGAGTTTGACAGAGCACTCAAAGACCTGAGTCGAAGCAAGGCCCTGGGAGTAGACAACATTCCATTAGAACTACTGACGGCCTTTGGAGAGCCAGCCCTGACAAAACTCTACCATCTGGTGAGCAAGATATATGAGACAGGCGAAATACCCTCAGACTTCAAGAAGAATATAATAATTCCAATCCCAAAGAAAGCAGGTGTTGACAGATGTGAAAATTAACGAACTATCAGTTTAATAAGTCACAGCTGCAAAATACTAACACGAATTCTTTACAGACGAATGGAAAAACTGGTAGAAGCCGACCTCGGGGAAGATCAGTTTGGATTCCGTAGAAATATTGGAACACGTGAGGCAATACTGACCTTACGACTTATCTTAGAAGAAAGATTAAGGAAAGGCAAACCTACATTTCTAGCATTTGTAGACTTAGAGAAAGCTTTTGAAAGTGTTGACTGGAGTACTCTCTTTCAAATTCTAAAGGTGGCAGGGGTAAAATACAGGGAGCGAAAGGCTAATAACTACCATCTGGTTTCTGTACATATTGTAAATAGAGTCGAGGGGCATGAAAGGGAAGCAGTGGTTGGGAAGGGAGTGAGACAGGGTTGTAGCCTATCCCCAATGTTATTCAACCTGTATATTGAGCAAGCAGTAAAGGAAACAAAAGAAAAATTCGGAGTAGGTATTAAAGTCCATAGAGAAGAAATAAAAACTTTGAGGTTCGCTGATGACATTGTAATTCTATCAGACAGCAAAGGACTTGGAAGAGCAGTTGAACGGAATGGACAGTGTCTTGAAAGGAGGATATAAGATGAACATCAACAAAAGCAAAACGAGGATAATGGAATGTAGTTGAATTAAGTCGGGTGATGCTGAGGGAATTAGATTAGGAAATGAGACCCTTAAAGTAGTAAAGGAGTTTTACTATTTGGGGAGCAAAATAACTGATGATGGTCGAAGTAGAGAGGATATAAAATGTAGACTGGCAATGGCAAGGAAAGCGTTTTTGAAAAAGAGAAATTTGTTAACATTGAGTATAGATTTAAGTGTCAGGAAGTCATTTCTGAAAGTATTTGTATGGATTGTAGCCATGTATGGGAGTGAAACATGGACTATAAATAGTTTGGACAAGAAGAGAATAGAAGCTTTCAAAATGTGGTGCTACAGAAGAATGCTGTTCATTAGATGGGTAGATCACATAACTAATGAGGAGTTATTGTATAGAATAGGGGAGAAGAGGAGTTTCTGGCGCAACTTGACAAAAAGAAGTGACCGGTTAGTAGGACATGTTGTGACGCATCAAGGGATCACAAATTTAGCATTGGAGGGCAGCGTGGAGGGTAAAAATCATAGAGGGAGACTAAGAGATGAATAGACTAAGCAGATTCAGAAGGATGTAGGTTGCAGTAAATACTGGGAGATGAAGAAGCTTGCACAGGATAGGGTAGCATGGAGAGCTGCATCAAACCAGTCTCAGGACTGAAGACCACAACAGCAACAACAACAAACAACTACTTTTACTGATTTGTCATTTCTTTTTAGTTAACGTACTCTTCATTTAGTCGTTTCTTGCTTGCCAGATATAAAGGGCTTATACCTTGGGCTTACACTCATTAGCAGATTTGATCAGTTTCTAGAAAAGGCAGCTAATTTATAAATCAGTATATATTTGCGATCTCTCTTTTTATTGGTATTATGTAAAGAATAGTCCATTTTTTTATTAATATTGATACATATATACTCTTCATTGTACAAGGGTGAATCAAATATAAACCACAATTTTTGTTTTACATGCCTGTTTGTAAACTGAGAGAGGCAGGATCTCTCCACATTTTTGCTTTTGTTTCCAGTAATTGTTCTCCAAAGCTAGAATGTTGTCGTACTATTGCTGCAGTCAGAATCATGATGTAATATGAAGAGGTTCTGTCATCTGTTGCACAGTGCATATAATAAAGTTTCTCACTACAGAGGGTGTAAAACCCTCCGAAATTTGAAAGTCTTGTGGCACAATTCAGGGACGACATCCTGCAAAAGACTCAAGTGCATGCATGGCACACACAGTTTTTATGAGGTTGAGAAACAGTTGAGAATGCAGCTCACCAACATTGTCAGAGGACCAGCATGACTGAGGAGAATATTCACATTGTTAGACAGCTTATTGAAGACTATCACCAAATAACAATTGCTGAAATTGCTCCTGGGGTTGTTCTAAGCTACAGAAGTGCTCAGGCAATCATTACTGACAACCTTGGATTTCAGAAAGAGTTCATAGTGTGGGTGCCTCATCTTCTCATCACAGAGCACAAATGTTATTGTCTTGAGATGTGCAAACAGCTACCAACACTATATCGAACCAAAGAGGAACATTTTTTTACTCCAGATCTTGACTTGTGATGAAGCATGGGTGCACCATTACGCCATGTAATTGGAAAAAAAAAAAACAGCAGCATGGAATGATACAAAAAGGATGAATCTGCTACCATCAAAGCCAAAAACTCTCTCTTGGTGCCAAAAGTTCTTGCAGTTGTCTGTCCAAACAAAACCTTCATAATGTCAGAATGGTCTCACATTTCCAATCTGGGATGTCATCATGCTTCATGACAGTGTTAAAGCACACACAGATGCCCATACTCAACAAAAAATTCAGGAATTGTTCTGGACCAATATAGAACATCCTTCCTACTGTCCAGACTTACCACTATGTGATTTTTCTTTGTTTGAATCACTAAAGGAAGCAATTAGAGGACACAGATACGATGAGGATGGCGTTATCGAAGTGTTCATGCCCAACTGGCTGTTGTCACAGCCACATTCATTTTACGAAAACAGGATCAGGAAACTGCCTATCCACTTACAAGAATGTGTTTGCCACTCAGGAGACTATATATAAAAATAATTATGAGTGTATGAATTTTTCTGAAACTGAAGTAAACTTTTTAAAAAATAATAATCCTGTTTATATTTGATTCACTCTCATAATCACAGACTGCTCATCAGGGCTAATTACACTTTTTAACCAATGCCTCTCAAGAAAACCAAAACAACAATTAACTGATTATTATTGATTAAAAAAAACCTAAACAGCATACAGGAGCTTGTCGTTTCAACATCTTTGGCCTGCACAGCTGACACAATAGCAGTCACTTTATGGTACACTATGAATGAGCCCCACTCACCCACAGTGCTCACTCGCCTCATATGAAGTAAAAAAAACCAATGGCTTCAAATTCATTTGAAGGAAAATTGAAAATATTAAATAACAGTCTTGTTTGTGCAGCAAAATTAGACAGTATCCATGATTGTACCAGAGGCAAGAGCATGAATTAAGTGTCAAAAATTTTGTTTATCATTGTATCCAGCTGAGAAAGAGCTTTCACTTCACACAGTGATAAGCACAGGAAATGTTTCAAACCAGGCTCTGCCACACATGTAGGCTGATCTCAGAATATCCTTCCCATGATTTAACATCAAACTTGCCGCCCCCCCCCCCCCCTTCCACTTCCAGGAATATAATGTAGAAACATGTAAAACACTACAGTCCATATGACCTATCTTAAGAAATAGGCCCAAGAAAGGCAAACCCACATTTAAAGCACTTGTAGATTTACAAAAAGCTTTTAACAGATTTCACTGGTCATCAGGGTAAAATGCAGTTATAAGAGTCAAAGAGTGTGAAAGGGAGGCAGTAACTGGCAAGGGATTGAAGCTTGGATTCAACCTTTTTCCTATGTTGTTTTATCTTTGTGTAAAGCAAGCAGGAATTGAAATGCAGTGTGAAGAAATAAAATCTTCAATCTTTGCTAATGTTATTATAATGCAGTCAGAGACAGCAAAGAACCTGGAAGAACTGTTGAACAGAATGGATATCTTGAAAAGGAGTTGTAAGATGAAAACAACAAAAGTTAAACAAGGGTGATGGAAAGTAGTTAAATTAACCCTTTCAAACCTGATTTTTTTGCTAGAGGAAAGAAAATTTTTCTTTTTGTGGTAATGCTCTTAGGTAACTTTTTAATGATTTTAGATGCAAGATTTATACAAAAATATGTAACTGTTTTCAAAGCATACGTTGCACACTTGGCTTCATTTTGTGGACTAAAATAATTAATTATGAAAAAAATCTCTATTGTAATGAATAGTAACATGATCATTCAAGAATTATCATGCAAAATAACAATAACAATATTTAATTATACGCTAGAATATAGTGAACCAACCACATCCGTGTATTCTGGTGGTCATGAGCTGCTATGCACTGCTGCATTGACTTGCTAATATTTTCATAGTGATGCTCGACAGTTGGCAGCACTTGCACATGATGAAAAGGTTGAACAGTCACAAATGTGTACCTCAGGTTCCCATTTGGGGAAAATACTTCTGTTGCAGTGAAGACAAAGTGAAAGTTAATGTACACAGCTGTAACCAGAGGGTCTGAAAGTGTTAAATAAGGCATTTACGGAGGGAATTAGTTTAGGAAATGACACCAAAGGTAGCAGAGCAGACAAGTTTTTATTATTATTATTATTGTGGTTGTTGTTGTTATTTGGACTGCAAAATAACCGACGGTGTCTGAAGTTGTGAAACTATATAAAATACAGGCTGGCCACAGCAAGAAAAGATTTCCTGAAAAAGAAACATCAAAATAAACTTAAGCTTTTTGAAGTGTTCTCTGAAAGTATGTTTTTGGAGTTTAGTGTTATATGGAAGTCAAATGTTGACCATAAATAGCACAGACAGGAAAAGAATAGAAGGTTTTGGGATGTGGTTTTACAGAGGAATGCTGAAAATTTGTTGGATAGGTTGATTAACTAATGAAGAAGTACTGCACTGAATCAGGCAAACAAAGAGCTTTATGGTACATGACTAAAAGAATGGATCTGCTGATAGGCGCAATCCAAGACATCACAAACAGATGATTTGGTATTGGTGTTGGTGGTGAGTGGAGAATGAGGTGGGGAATTGTAGGAGGAGATCCAGGATTGCTATAGTAAGCAGGTTGAAATGGATACAGCTTGTAGTAGTTATACAAAGATGAAAAAACTTCCACAGGTATGAACCAGTCTTTTTAGAATGAATACCACAGCACACAAATTCTTCCAAATTATTTCTCTGATGTTTTAATGGGTGTTAATTGGTGCATTTCAGGAAGAAATATATCTTAAATTTGTTGTTTTGATACAAAATTGAGTAGACTGCTACTCAGTTTCCATGTGTTTTTACCTACAGTTACAACAAAAATCTGAATCTCTGTATGCATAAGATCATGCCAATCATGATATTTTTTATCTTTGGCACACACATTTGGTATGTATTAGATTACTCTGATGGGTATTTTAACATTGTCAGGAAACTGCATTGTGGAAATAATACTTGACATTTTTGATGATCGATTCGTCATTTACAAAACTCGTTTGTGGTAACCACACAAGAAAAGTACCCATAATAGTTAAATTGTTTAGTGAGAGCATCAATCTTCACAATATAACACAGACATTTTCAAGTTTGAAATAGCGCAGCCAAGATCATAGCAAAGATCAGTTCACAAGATCCCAGTACTAGTGAGGATCATAACAGTGCAAGTGAGAGAGATTAAGTGGCCTCTGGTCTGGGTTATATGCCAGTGAGCTGTGATGATACTGGTAGACACTGGCATGTGCAGCCCTCGGTGCAACTCAACACCTGGATCAGTGTGCCACTGGCTGGCAGCCAGTACCATACTGAGCCTAGGGAAAATACAGGTGAGTTCATACCGGTGACTCACTAGGGTGCTCTGTATTAATGTAGATACCGTCCATTGCAAATTTCGGGGCTTCTGGACCAATGCTGATGACTTAGTTGGTCCTTTCTTTGTATGAGAGAAAAGACTGGCTGATTTAGTTCTAATGGCTGAGGTGTTGGCCAGCAAAGGGTGGTAACATTGTGTATTTCACTTCCTCTATTGTACCAATTCAATTTTTTTTTCTGCTCTATATTCCCCTTCCCCTCACCAAGCTCATTTGTTGTCCTTTTATCTTGGATAAAACCAGAATAATTTGTGTATTACAGAGCTGAGAGAGACTTATTTACTAACTTATACTGAAAGAATTTAAGAAAATTGTTACTATTTTTTATTTTCATATATTTATGTGTCAAGTGTTTCACAGTTATATTTATAGTACAGAATGCAAAAATATGATAAAAACTAGATATCAAAACACATGCAGGTGACATTTTGCACAATTTGTTTCAGGTTCAGAATGGGTGCTGGAAGATACAATTCACTTAAAAAATATTCATTTACCCCGTATTCAAGTAGACCCTCACCTGGACCTCAGCTACTTGTATGATAGCCGTTTTTTACAAAAGAAGCAACGTTTGAACCACATATTGCAAACACTGTCATCAGAAGACATTCGATCTCCACTCAAGAATGGTGATCAGACTGGGCATGATCACCACAGCCTTCAAAAGACAAGTGGAGGTAAGTGAAAAAATATTTTTACTATAAATTGGTGAAGGAAAAGTGCTGTATTAAATTTTAGTACAGAATTCAATGATTTTAAAATTTTCTTAACCAGGACTGTATCTTACATTTTTCAAAAAAGTCTACTATTACAACAAACAAATTCTAGTTATGCAAACTCTGAAAAAGAAAACAAACTATCTCACAGTGGAGATAGTAGTCACAGCCATTGTAGGAAATATCTTGGTCATAGGACCAGGTTCAGCCTTATTCCATTCTTTTCTTCTTTTCTTTTCAATCACAAACACATTGATACTGAAACTGCCTGGCAGATAAAGCTGTGTGCTGGAGCAGGACCTTTGCCTTTCATTGGCAGGTACTGTATCTACTGAGCTACCCAAGCACGACTCACAACCCATCCTCTCAACTTTACTTTTGCCAGTACCTCGTCTCCTACCTTTCAAACTTCACAGAAATTGTCCTGCAGGAAGTAAAGTTGTGAGGGCTGTTTGCGAGTCGTACTTGGATAGTAGAACACTTTCCCGTGAAAGGCAAAGGTCCTGTGTTCAAGTCCCAGACTGGCTCACGGTTCTAATCTGCCAGGAAGTTTCATATCAGCACACTCTCCACTGAAGAGTGAAGATTCATTATGGAAACAGTGTTGCTGTCACTCCAGTTGGGACTACAGTTTGCCTTGTCAGGTAATACAAGCAAAGTTCATTACCTTCTGCGAAGACACGAAAAAAAAGCAGAAGTAAGAAACTATCGTTTAACTACAGTTGTTAATAATTTAGGAGTAAAGGAGACCACTCACTGAAGAAGCATCGACTAGTCAACAGACACACGAAAAAGAATGAAAACTTGCTAGTTTCCAGATAAATCTGAAATGAACTAGTGAAAAGAAAAGAACGAAAAAAAGAAAAAACACCACTGCAGCTACATTGTGCAGGCTCATCACAAAATGCCAAGGAATCCAATTCAATACCAACATCCGTCATGTCCATAGCCTTTTTGCTATCAAACACTGTCCCTCCCAACTTCCTTCTGCCTCCAAACCCACTACCTCATTACTTAAACATCTTCCCAGTTATATCTTCATTCACAACTACTTCTCTTTTTAGGTGAATATATACAGACAAATCCATGCCAGAGCCATGACCACCCTCATGACATTCTCCTATGGTGACCTGTTCATTGGACACCTAGAGGAAATCTTCCTTGCCTCTCAAAATCCCAAATTCTTTGTCTAGGTCAGGTTCATTGACAATATCTTCATGATCTGAACCCGTGTCAAGACACCCTATCCTCAGTCCTCTACAACTTTTTATGAGACTGACAAATTTGCAGAAAGAAATGGTCATAGAGTTTTGCACCTCCTGCCATATTATTGCCATTTTAATGCAACAGGACTTCTGTGGGTTCAAGTGAAATCATATGCTGCCGAGTGAAATAGAAGTTTTAAATTAAAAGAAATAAAATTTTTAGTATGTGTGGCATGGAGCATATTACTCCCATGGAATGAAACAATATTGTCAAACATACATGGCACATCTTGGAATCATCATGGCACTGAAAAGGTGTGTTTGAAAAAGAGTGGAAGAGTTAATAATAAGATTAGGATATGATAGCAGCAGCAGCAGGAACAGCAACAACAACAATTAAAAAGAAAAAGCTTGGAAATGTATGTCGAGATAAAGGAAAGATTTTGATGTTTCTGTATTTTAACACATAGATGCATCTCTTACCTGCAACTTATGAAAGAGGGTAGACTCCACAGTCTTCAAAGAGAATGTTGTCATTATTCACATCTCCTATGTCATTGTCACTAGCTTCACTGCCCAAGGTTATTACCATTTTTTCAGTAGTATGGCATTGCAAGGGCTGTAGAATTTTCTGGTGTGATACTCATAGTAGGGTGAACAACATTTGCAACTGCAAACAGTATAGTAGGGTGAACAAAATATGTAACTGCAAACAGTCACATAATAGCATTGGTAGCATAGCCACCATCTGTCGCAGATGTTCTTTCAGCGATCCAATTATATCTTATCGTCATCCCCAGAAATGAGGGACATCCTACCAATGATCCTTCCTACTCCTCCTAAAGTGGTATTCTGCCACACACCCAACCTATGCGTCATTGTGGTCCATCCCTATTCCAGTCCCACTATCAACTCCTTGCCATAAGGGTCACCTCTCTGTGAAAACCAAGATGCCAAACCTGCCAGTTCTCCCACCCACCACATCCTACTCCATTCCTGTCACAAGCTTATCCTATCCCATCAGAAGCAGGGTCATTTGTGAAAGCAGCATGGGAACCAGCTGCTGCAATTTCTGCACATCATTCTATGTGCAAATGGCCACCAACCAATTGTTCCCCAAAATGAATGGCCACCGCCAAACTGTGGCCAAGAATAGAGTTTGACCACCCAGTGGCAGAAGACACTGCTGAGAGCAACATGCTAGATTTCAGTGGCTGCTTCACAGCCCATACCATCTGGCTCCTTCACTCCTTCACTTCAGCTGTGCAGAATTACACATACGAGAGTTCTCCTCACTGTAGATCCTCTGCTAACCCACTGCACCCAAACCCTCTACACAACACTCTTCCTCACATCTGTTATGTCACCCCCTACTCAATCTATACCTTCGCATTGTCATTGTGCGCTCCACAACTTGCATGTTCTGGAGCCCCGGTTGCATTCCTATCCCATGCGCCTGCTCCCTTTACCACTTACCAACCCCACTCCAGCTTACTGCCCCTTTCTCCCTCTTTTCACCCAGTCCACCCACACCAATACCAGCACTGTGTGTTCAGCTCCTCTGGTGTGTTTGTGGGGGGGGGGGGGGGGGGGTGAGTTTAAAGTTGTGATTTGAAAACCCAGGTCCACCTAGTTGTCTAATTATTTGATTAAACAATGATTTTAAGAAGCAAAAGTTTATAGGATTTTCAATGCTGAATACCCAAATATAAGTGCACAATCGTGTATCCCAGTAGGCCAGTACTTTTTACCACCACCACCACCACCTTAAACTAATATCCATGAAACACCTAACGTATAGAGCCAAAGAATATGGCACACCTCCGTAGAGTACGAGGGGGTGGAGAGCTCTTCTGAACTGCACATTGCAAGCCATCCCAAATATGCTCAATAATGCTCATGGCTGGGAGTTTGGAAGCCAGCAGAAGTGTTTAAACTCAGAAGAGTATTCCAAGAGCCACTCTGTAGCAATTCTGGATGTGTGGGTGTTGCATTCTCCCGCTGGAATTGCCCAAGTCCATCGGAATGCACAGTAGATGTGAATGGATGCAGGTGATCAGACAGGCTGCTTATGTAAATGTCACCTGTCAGAGTTGTATCTAGACATATCAGAGGTCCCATATCACTCCAGCTGCACATGCCCCACACTATTACAGAGCCTCCACCACCTTGAACAGTCCCCTGCTAACATGCAGAGTCCATGGATTCATCAGGTTGTCTCCATGCCCATACACATCCATCCTCTCAATACAATTTGAAATGAGACTCGTCCTACCAGGCAACATGTTCCCAGTCATCAACAGTCCATTGTTGATGTTGACAGGCCTATGCGAGGCATAAAGCTTTGTGTGGTGTAGTCATAAAGGGTACACAAGTGTGCCTTCGGCTCCGAAAGCCTATGTCGATGGTGTTTCATTGATGGCCCAGCATTGAAATCTACAGCAATTTGTGGAATGGTTGCACTTCTGTCATGCTGAACGATTCTCTTCAGTCGTCGTCGTTGGTCCTGTCCTTGCAGGATCTTTTTCAGGCCGCAGCGATGTTGGAGATTTGATCCCCACTTCATCGCTACCTCGGAGATGCTGTGTTGCATCACTCGTGTGCCGGCTATAACACCAAGTTCAAACTCACTTAAACCTTGATAATCTGCCATTGTAGCAACAGTAACTGATCTAACAACTTTGCCAGACACTTGTTATATTATTTAAGCATTTGCAACTGCAGCGCCTTATTCTGCCTGTTGACGTATCTCTGTATTTGAATACACATGCCTATTCCAGTTTCTTTGATGTTTCAGTGTATAAATTCTACAGCTTTTATCATATTCCGTCATTTCTTCTTTTCAGCTCATTGACAGCATGTATGCGGCTTATTGAAACATGATTAAAACCCTTTGCAGTAATTCCAAAAACACAAGATTCTGACTTAACAAATATAGACAGTGTGTTAAACTTTCTGAGAAATTGTTTTATTAACTCTAATGGATTTCCCTAACATTGCAGGTTTGTTAGCAGTTCCCAGTTTCAGTACATTGCAATCACTGCGTAAGTCAATCATAGAATGTGGAAATACCTGCCCACTTACTCAGAAACACTTAGTGCAACTAGATTGGGTATCAAAAGAAGATGGTTCCCATATACTTACTGTTGGCGTAGGAAGCAAGGTAGGAAATTTTACTTATGTTGGTTACTCTGTTAAGAGGTTAATGGTTAGATAGGAACAAGCAAATACAAATTACATTGTTACAGATCTTGCTGTTTACTCCTGTTTCAAGTGACCTTGCCCAAGCGAACATGAAGGCTATGAAAGAGTCTCAGTCAACAAACAGGCCTATCTTGAGGAAGGCTTCTTCATTGGCTGTTCCTCAGTTTGTGGATGAGATCAGGTGACTTCAGTTAATGTACTTCTAAAAGTGCTACTGAATAGATAATTAGAAGTTAGCAGATCCTTCTATTGTGTGATCAGTAAAACCATTTTGTGGATTAACATTGCTCTTTTCCTGACTTTGCTTGTGAGCTTATGTGTGTATGTTTTACACACACTTGTAATGTATGTTATTGTATAGGTAAAAATCTGTATTTGTGCTTCATAACGGAATTGCGCTTCTTATCAAAACCCTCATAGCAAAGAAAAGCCAGAGCTCAGCTATAATACAATCACTGGTGCTTCCATACCATAACTCTTTAATCTTTTATGCTTTTTCATGCTAATTATCTCATTCCCTGTCCTTAACTTCTGTCATTTGTTTCGTTGTTAAGTGTTACTACTTAGAGAAGTAAGGTACATAATCTAAATATTTGTTGTTTTAACACTTCTTAACTAATCTTTCAGTATACTTTTACTGTATTTACTGTGTTAGACGATGTCTTAGTGCGAGAGTTTTAACTACATTCATATTGAAAATGTTAATTTATTTTGGTAATGTGCTCAGAGTGAGAACCAATAAATTAAAAACTTAAGTTGAAACTATGAATTCTACGTATGTGTATTTATATCATTACAAATAATATGAATTTGAAAATAGACAGAATGAAACAAATACGATCATTATTAGAAGTTGTATTCATATATCAGATGCAATTCTTTTAAAGTGGATTGAGATCATTGTGTGCACCATGTTCATGTACATGATGGTATGAACTTTCCCCACTTCAAATCAAAATTGTGCCATCCATGATATTTTCAGAATGCCAGCTTCTGTGTTCCTGTTATTTTATGTAGAATGGTAAAATTGAAGTCTGAAAATTTGTGGAAGTCACTGAACAGCATACCACAAAATTTGTATCTTGAATTGTTATTGTCATCTAAATTTTCTGGTTAGTTTTGTTTTGAAACTCTCATCCTTCATGACTATTTCCAGATCATGGCATGTCCACTTCTTTTAAATTGAGCACTGTGAAACTGGTGGAATAGTAACACTCTGAATTCTCATCAAAAGAAACAAAGTTAAAAATTCCCATTCATACCTGCAGATCTTTTTTCTCTGGTTTAGCTAGGCAAGTGTCAGAATGGTTTATTAAAGGAGCCATGGCTGATTTCCTTTCGTAACTTTGCCTGAGCTTATGCTTTATCTCAAATGACTGCATTGTTGTCAGTGAGGCATTAAATTTCAATCTTCCTTCCTTCCTTGCTTAATTTTTTAAGCTTCCTTATATGATTCTAAATGAATGGAAACAGCACATATATTTGTCCAAATTAGATCTGGCATAGTTATTTCTTTTCAGCTTTGTTTTAGGTGTGCAGGTGAAAGCTGCTATTGTGACATGTGAGCTGTCATTTGTGGTTACATTTGCTTGAAAGTAACAATATGTGTTTCATTTACAGATGTTCTTCTCGGCATTGTGCCATGCTGGAATAGTCCACTGTGATTGGGCTTTATTTATATTTATTCATTTGACAGTATCACATAATTATTGCTCTGTGTTTCATATTTTGATAATCTTCAGGTGGCATTTTGTTAACAGTTTACTGCATGATTAAATAATTTCAATTAGTTTATTAATATGGAACTTAATATTTCTTGAAAGTACGCATATTTCGGTGTTCTGTTGATTTTGTGTAGAAATTTAGAGGTGGTGTAGCAAGAGGAACCAGCTAACAGAATTCAGACTTAAGGTGGACACTAATTTAATTTAGAGGCCCAAAGTTTAATTGTCTTTCAAATTAGCTAAACGCTTGTGAGAAACATGTACTACACTATACGATATCTACTATTGAAATTAAAATAAGGTACGAGAAACATCTCGTCACCTTTCCTGTAGCCTTTGAATAGTAATACAGCCAATGCATTGAGCTGTGATTGGAGAATTAAGTGGCTAAAGCAGGGAAAACAATAATTATATCATGTTTTACTATTTTTTGTTGCTGTATTATAATAGTCATTATTTTTAACTTATTTTGATATAAGTCAAATACGCACAGTAGCCCAGATTTCAGATACATTTTTTTTTAGTTTCACTGTAACATGTTTATAGGTGGATGAAATTGCGTAAGGTGGACTTGGTAACAGCTGATAGTTTACCACCTTTGCCTATGCAGATATCATGGGTTCGAGACGGTATACTTGTTGTTGGAATGGATAGTGAGATGCATGTTTACTCACAGTGGAAACCAAAATGTAAGTTCCTTGTGTGCTGTATATATTCAGTGCAATAATCATTAATAAAGACTGTAATAATTTTTGCTGTACAGTATTCACATAAATATATTTCAATTTTCGTAGCTTCAGTTGCTCGTGATCGTGGTGTGGGATTAGCCCATCAAGAATCAGATGAATATCAAGATTCTAGAAACTTGAGAGATGAAGACTTAAGAAATTTGGCTCAGGTATTGAAAGAAAGTAGCAAGATGCTGTAAAATTTGAATTTGTATCAAAGTTGTGTAATAAATTTTCTGTTGGCTTACAGGAAACTTCGCAACGTCGATTAGCCAATGTCAGCTCCATGCCTCATCTTTCCCGTGTCAGCTCCATCAATTTAACAATGCTGGATAGCAAAAAGATTAGAGGTATGGTGCTTCTCTGATGAACCTAATATTTTATACCGTAACTGATATGCAGTGATAGGAACAAAAGTGTGTGGGGGAGGGGGGTATTTTATACTGGAACAAAACAGATATGGATCCAGGTGCTTTGAAACATTTGTGGTGTGTTTGAGATGGTACTAAATAAAACCACAATTCATGGATGATAAATCATCCATCATACTAGTAGAGCATTTCTAATTGCATATTTGTGCTATCATTTCCCTTTCCACTAGTAGAGCATTTGTAATTGCTTATTTGTGCTATCATTTCCCTGATATGGTTCAGCATGTAGAACTAATCAAATGCTATCAGTGTAAAGAATTCTCATTTGTCATTAGGGTGGGTTTTCATACTTTGCACTCCACTGCTGTGCCCACATTACAAAAGTTTTGAGCATCCAGAAAATTATCCTGTAAACTGTCTAATTGGTTTTCGTTTTCCTATGTACCACTTACAGAATTAATCTTGAACATAAAGGACTCAATATATATGTTAGTGGCAGCATATAAAAAAAGACTATTGAAATAATTACATTTGTTGTTACCTGGCTGCAGGTGCTATTGTGCAGACTGAGCAGTTGGGAGGTTCTGATTATATGCCTGACTATGGACTTTTTGAAGCCAGCCGTATAGCTTGCCCTGTCTTGCCACAGTATCATCCAAAACAACTAATGGAGCTGCTGAACTCTGGGAAAATACGTTGGGTGAAAGCTATATTAGCACATTTAGTAAGGTATGCATAGTTCACAAAAGTAAAAGTATCTCTTTTTTTAAAAAAAAATTCATAGATTTTTAAAAGAACAAGTTTTCATTTAAATTTGCATTAATCCTTACTACTTCTTGCTGTACTATTAATCTTTCTAAAATTTATTCTTTACAATAAGCTGCTGGAAAGAAAGAGATGTATTGTCTCTAGTATCTTACTCCTTCATTGTCTTGTTGTTATATCATTTGAGATAAAGCATTTCTTTCTTAATTTTAGCATATTAACCAGTCTTTCTTCTGCAAAAATTTATATTATTGGTTTATTACTGCATTTATAAAGAACTTATGACGACGTCCACAAGACTTGGATTCCGATATTGTAAGTGTGTCACACATTGTCATTTTCCCCCTAGAATAACAAACTTACATCAATACATTCAATTTACATTCCACATAACCGTAATTTAACTGTGCTAAACATGACTTTCCCTCCATATTCCATAAATTCAGTAAAGGAAGTTGAGTTTACTTATATTGCCTTTTAAGTGTCAGCACTGTTAAACTTTCATGTGATACTTGAAATGATGAAAACACTATTTACTTTTTTTTGTTATGACAGAAAACAGATCTCCTAAGATAAAATGTAAACAATGAAGTTTAGAAAGCAAGTTGTAAGTTCTTGATACTGGCACTAGATACAATCTCATTACATAGAACTTCAGAATTTTATGAATGCTTATTATAGTTTGAGTTTGTATAAGGAAAGGGAATGTATATCAAAGTGCTCTTTGCAGCCATATTCACTAGCACCTCCGTACTCACTTTTTGGCAGAGGCTTCTGTTTACAAAAGTGCTAAAAATAGGATGTTAATTTGTATTTTATATAAGCAGTATTGTATTCTTTTCATTTGTATTAAATACTTCATATTCTTCATTAATTGTGGACCATCAGCAATTTTGTCACTAAAATAAGTTATTAGTACCAGGGGTGGTGGCAAGGAGGGGGGGGGGGGGGGGTGCTATGGGGGTTATAGCCCCCTACCCCACTCCACCCCACCCCAATGGAGTATCATATTATACTGGATAAAATGACTTCAGAAATTAGCAAATATATTACTCCCAACAGATTCAATTTTTTTATATATAATTATGTAGCAATACAGGTTGCAATGTATTTCAAACACATTTTAACAAAACAACAACAGCAGCAAATAGCTTACGATGTAAACCAATAAATATCATTTAACTTAAAATGGGTGTCTTATTATTTATTAATGCATGTTTTTTACCCCAAACTCCAAAATAGTTACAAAAAACTACGTTAAGCAACACCAAATTTTACCAATTTGTCCATGGAGGACCCCAACTCTCCTTTTGTTAAGCGATATTCCATTTCCTCAAACCCCCCCCCCCCCCCTCCAATTAGCTCCCCCCATGACAGACTTCTAGAATCGCCCCTTATTAGTACCATATTTATAAAATGATATTGTTGTATGTGTGTTAATTTGTTAGCTTAATTTTAAATGTTGCAACAACACGTACTGTTATATCTCTTTCCTACAAGTTCTGTCTTTTAACATTCTTTACGATGGGAAACACGAGGGTAAATTTAATGAGAGATCATATGCTTTGCACTGTATGTTGTATCCAAATAATATTTCATTTCCTCATAATAATATAATGTAACATGCATGTCTTAGAACTCCTGGAAATTAACTTGCAAAGTGGGAGTCAGTGCTTCATTCAACTAGCTAAAAAAATGAGAAAAAGAACAGAATGCATGATTTCAAGAACTATATTTGGATCTGTGCAGTGTGGCCTCTGTTGCCCATAAATTAAATTATTTGTGTGCACTGAACTAATATTGACACAATATCACTTATGGAAATGCAAGAGTTGAGTAATACTTACAGAGTTTTTAGTACTTTGTAGATGCCTTGAAACCAGCTGATTTTGTTCCTCTGAGATAATGTCCACTTTTGCAGATGCATATCAGGAACATGTACAGTGCGACAGGGTGGAATGCTTCAATCCAGCACAGACGAGGAGAACCTAGTACGACAGAGGGGTTGGTCTCGTTCGCGTACGTTGTCTGTGAGCTACGTTAGTGCAGGTATGAGAGTAAAGCCATTCCTGTATCCCCGGTTAGAAGTAACATGCAGCTTACAGCTTGAGCTGCTCAGCCACTTTGCTGCTGTTAACAACACTGCTGAGCTGGCCAGAGCAGAGCAAGGCGTTGTCTGTAGTAGCTGAGTGAGTGGATGTGTGGGGTAAGGCAGGGGACCATGGCTTCTCTCATACAATTTCATGTTGTCTTCCTGTATAAAAGTTTCTTATTGCATAGTAGCCTGCCTTTTGTACTTTTTGTTTGGGGCTGTTTACCTTGACTTTTGCAGTAGCAGCAAATGTGGATAGTTAATAATAGTTTCTTTTCATGAATCAAATATGATTTGTGATGAATGAAGTCCTGCATTTTACAGCAAGTACTGTAGACCGGGTACAAAAACAATTTCACGCACTTTGTTTATAATTAATTGTTAGTAACAAAATTAGAAATACAGATAAAATTCAGTCAAATTTTCTAAATAATTTTTTGTTCTTTGTCCATCAGGTCTACATATTACATGATCCAGAACTAGCAGAAAACGTAGGAATCAATAATTTGAAATGTATTGCAGTATGTGTGAGCTTCAACATACCACTCTTTTCTTGTGTTTAAATGATGATATCTGTCACAAACTTAATGAAGGCTTTTGGAATGTATTGCTATTGAAGTTAGAGCTTATGTAAAGGTAAATATGAGGAGGCTGAAATCTGTGACGTTGTGCCTAGCACCCCCGCTGTGTCCCTGCTTCGATTTAAATGCAGTTGGGTCACCAGTCATACTGGCAAGTACGCACAGTGGATCCACATGGAAAGATGGAACTCGACTCTAATATGTGGATGAAGATTTACGCTGTTGGTACATTTTAGTATTGTCTGTGAAACATATTTCACTAATGGTGGCAGTACCATATGGTGGATTTTATGTTCCTTGATGCCACAGTTTTAAGATTGCTGCTTATGCTGGTATAAATGCTTTGTTACTTGAAGATGATCTGAAGACTGAAACTAGTTGTGAATAAAGAGTGATTCTACCATGATGAAAAAGTATGCCTCAGGTTACGATAAATATTTATTTCTGATCCAACTAGTTTCATGGCATTAGAGCCACATCTTCAGGGGTACACCTGCATTCAAACAAGAGAAAAAGTATAAAGATCCTGTATCAGTTAAAATGTAGTTGAGCAACATGTGAAACTATATAGGAAAATTATGTACTCACATTTATTTCACAATTTATTTCAAATGATAACCAGTAGATGACCCAACATCTGTCCATTGTGATAAAGGTGTTCAACTGTCACGGGGTCAGTAGTCCAATTTAAAAGATGGCAGAATGTAGGGAACATAATCTTGATACAGGAAATCTAGAATAAGGATAAAGTGGTAAACCAGATGGACTGTAAAAGAATAAAACAAATTATGAGTAGGTGAGAAAACCTACGTTGTACCTAGTAAGATAAAGTAAATCTCATAAAGCAGAGTCTGTACAATTGTATGATACGTAATGAAGGTCTAGTCTAAACAAAACACTGCTTACAAAAGATCATCGTCTAGACAGGAGGAGGTCTGGACAAAGAGAAAATTAAAATATTGTATGGACATAATGACAACATGAGGCACACAGTGACCACCTAGATGAACTGAGTTGAATTGGTGCATACAATGTAGGAACAGTATCATAAACGGTGGCAGGGAAGGTTGGGTAACATCTTTAGAACTAACTTTACATGTGAAAGATAGAAAAACCTAAGATATAATTACTTTATTTTCAAAACAGGAGGTGGTCAACCATCACAAGTGGAATACAGTTGTAAAATAAAGGAATTATATAGTACTTAATTAATAATGATCTTCGGGAACCAGAACTGTATAAATAGTGATTATGAGTCTCATAGCTATTGACAGTTATGGAAGTCAGGTACAGAAATGGCAGTGTGTTTTCAGGGAAAAAACCAAATAACTGTGTATAAAAATGATTTAAAGTAGGGAATAGACTATATGTACTAGGTTGTCCTATTCAAACTGTCAAAGTTTCCTAAAACATTGTGATAGCACAACTCTAGCTGCCCATTGAGGATATGCATTGAGAGATGCTTTTTGCACCTCAATATCTCAATCCCTTTGAGAATGTTGAGATTATGTCCCTTTCTTTCCCTATGATCTGGTTTACTTTATCCATATTGTAGACTTCCTGTACCGAGATGATGATCCCTGCATTTTGCCGTGTTTTAAATTGGATGGGTGAACATTTTTATCATAATTGGAGAAAGAATGTTGGGTCATCTACTGTTTATCATTTGAAATAAATGTGAGTATGTATTTTCCTAAATAATTTCATGTGTAGTTCAACTACATTTTAATCTAAACAGGATATTTATACATTTTGCTCTTGTTTGTATACACATCTATCCCTGATAATGCGGCTCTAATGCCATGAGACTACTTGAATCATAAATAAATATTTGTCATACAGCTGAAGTGGTTTTTTTAATCATGGTATAATTCTACAATTGTAGATCCCCACAATACAAAATTTTTCTGTGAAAAATTATATATCAGCTGCTGTTGGTGGTTGAAATATGACATTTTTCCATACACTTGTGAGCTGTAGGCCACCACCTTCACAAAATATATTTGTACTGCGTAATATACCTCATGTTTATAGGACCCTATGGAGATTTGTGGTATCTCATCCTCCTTTTCCACCTTAACCACTCCCAGCCTGTATTCACAAAGTACCCCTTCCAGTCCAGTGTATCGTATCTAGCACACTCTCTCCCCCTTCTCCCTCCTCCCTACGACCCCCCCCCCCCCCCCTCCGATTTGTTTTCTTTTCATTTTGTATTTTAGTGTCTTGCAGCATTGCCAAATTTCTCTTTTAATACATATCTTATGTCTCTCCGTACCCTGGTATATTGCAACTCTTTCTTGTCCCCTTCTCAAGTAATCAGTCATTTTATTTAGTGTAACAATATATTTTTGTTTTTATGTTATCATTGTTAATAATATTATTGCCATTGTTGTTCAGTGTTGTAGTCCTCATATTCTGAATTTCATTATGTGAGTTTAATTCTCTTGTATATCTGTTTTCCCCCAATTCTTTGCCTCAGTTCATATGTATTTGCCATCAAATATATTTTTACCATGAGACTGAACTCTTCCATCTATTAAGACTGCCAAATGCAGTGCTTACCATGAATTCGCTTCATTCATCTTACATGAGATGGTATCTTCTTGACTCTTTGCCAGATGTGACCTTCCCTTTTGGTTTGCCTCATCTCAATTGATCTATCATTAAACTTCAATCTCCTTTCTTTTACTTAGCCATATTCTCACACTTTAATCTCATTCCTTTTCCTGTACAAAGGAATCGTAACCAGTGACAGGAAAAAATCATGGCTACATAAGTGTATTTTGTGAAAAGATTATATCCACTATGAAATTTCTTATTAGCTAAGTAGGTGTGGATGGGAAGAGATTAGAAAGAGGAGAGTGAAATATTATTCTGTACAACAGGTTAACACCAGTATGCAAATCAAGGTAAATAGCCCCTAGGAAGCAAGTTTCTTCTAGAGCAAACTAGTAACGCTTTCTCACTCTGTTGACAAATTGTCTGCAGAAATTTTATTTTTGCATAAAACTTTCAGCCTTTGGTCAGTCTGCTTTTTATTCTTTGAATGTGTCTGTGTGTGGCATAAAAATGCTGTTTTTCTGTTGGCATTTGTCTTTTCAGTTTTGCAGTTCACTGCTGAGTTATTAATTTCACAATCTTTCTGATACTTATTATTTTCTCTATCGCTTCTTTATGTATTGTGTTTATTTCCTTAATTGTATCAAAAATTGGTTTATGCTGTGTATTTATTATTCAGGTACTACAAGCCCTCTTGAACAGAGAGGTTCCACTACTGCCATACCTGAGGAACTAACACTTGATTATGCTGAGATAAGTTCTATACCACCCTTACCATTGTGGACCCTCTTAGCTGCAGACAGGGAAACAACTAGCAGTGCTGCCCAAATCTCAGAAGATCAGGAGGTACAATTCTCCTCGTAGTTTCAGTTTAATAGCTGTTATCATATTTCACACCAGTGGTTCTAATTTCTTAATGTTTTTTTTTTCCAGGATTACAATAATTTATTTGATGGAAGTTTGGCCGTTGAAGATGAGACACTAGATGAACTGCTGGAGGATGAAATAGATTCACCAAAACGTCATGAAAGACGTTTATCCATGAGTCAGGAGCGACAAGGCTTGTCACATTTTGGGCCGCGACAGGTTTGATAAAACTTTGATCTTTCTCCCCTCTTCCCTATTATGTTAGCTGTAAAGCCATGTGTGGTGTTTAATTTATTTCAATTTTTCTGTAAAGCTCGGTCCACATGCAACGATCTGTCTGCGCAGACATAGGCACAGGTCTCTGTACATGCAAAAGATCGCTGCAGATGTTATGTGTTCACACGACACAAACCCCAATCTACTACTCGCCCGCCATCTGTCGGTGTAGAAAAGAAATATCAGCGACAAGCGACTACGCTCCCCGTAAACATCAAAAATGTAATTCAAGATATGGTTATAATAGAAGGAAACATTCCACAAAGGAAAAATATACCTAAAAACAAAGATGATGTGACTTACCAAATGAAAGTGCTGGCAGGTCGACAGACACACAAACGAACACAAACATACACACAAAATTCAAGCTTTCGCAACAAACTGTTGCCTCATCAGGAAAGAGGGAAGGAGAGGGAAAGACGAAAGGATGTGGGTTTTAAGGGAGAGGGTAAGGAGTCATTCCAGTCCCAGGAGCGGAAAGACTTACCTTAGGGGGAAAAAAGGACAGGTATACACTCGCACACACACACATATCCATCCACACATATACAGACACAAGCAGACATATTTAAAGACAAGAGTTTGGGCAGAGATGTCAGTCGAGGCAGAAGTGCAGAGGCAAAGATGTTGTTGAATGACAGGTGAGGTATGAGTGGCGGCAACTTGAAATTAGCGGAGATTGAGGCCTGGTGGATAACGGGAAGAGAGGATATATTGAAGAGCAAGTTCCCATCTCCGGAGTTCGGATAGGTTGGTGTTAGTAGGAAGTATCCAGATAACCCGGACGGTGTAACACTGCGCCAAGATGTGCTGGTCGTGCATCAAGGCATGTTTAGCCACAGGGTGATCCTCATCACCAACAAACACTGTCTGCCTATGTCCATTCATGCGAATGGACAGTTTGTTGCTGGTCATTCCCACATAGAATGCATCACAGTGTAGGCAGGTCAATTGGTAGATCATGTGGGTGCTTTCACACGTGGCTCTGCCTATGATTGTGTACACCTTCCGGGTTACAGGACTGGAGTAGGTGGTGGTGGGAGGGTGCATGGGACAGGTTTTACGCCAGGGGCGGTTACAAGGGTAGGAGCCAGAGGGTAGGGAAGGGGGTTTGGGGATTTCATAGGGATGAACTAAGAGGTTACGTAGGTTAAGTGGACGGCGGAAAGACACTCTTGGTGGAGTGGGGAGGATTTCATGAAGGATGGATCTCATTTCAGGGCAGGATTTGAGGAAGTCGTATCCCTGCTGGAGAGCCACATTCAGAATCTGATCCAGTCCCGGAAAGTATCCTGTCACAAGTGGGGCACTTTTGTGGTCCTTCTGTGGGAGGTTCTGGGTTTGAGAGGATGAGGAAGTGGTTCTGGTTATTTGCTTCTGTACCAGGTCGGGAGGGTAGTTGCGGGATGCGAAAGCTGTTGTCAGGTTGTTGGTGTAATGCTTCAGGGATTCCGGACTGGAGCAGATTCGTTTGCCACGAAGACCTAGGCTGTAGGGAAGGGACCGTTTGATGTGGAATGGGTGGCAGCTGTCGTAATGGAGGTACTGTTGCTTGTTGGTGGGTTTGATGTGGACGGACGTGTGAAGCTGGCCATTGGACAGGTGAAGGTCAACATCAAGGAAAGTGGCATGGGATTTGGAGTAGGACCAGGTGAATCTGATGGAACCAAAGGAGTTGAGGTTGGAGAGGAAACCTCTTTCCTCATTACCTTAGCCAGCTTCATCCTGACCCACAACTTCTTCACTTTTGAAAACCAGACATACCAACAATTAAAGGGAACAGCCATGGGTACCAGGATGGCCCCCTCATACGCCAACCTATTCATGGGTCGCTTAGAGGAAGCCTTCTTGGTTATCCAGGCCTGCCAACCCAAAGTTTGGTACAGATTTATTGATGACATCTTCATGATCTGGACTCACAGTGAATAAGAACTCCAGAATTTCCTCTCCAACCTCAACTCCTTTGGTTCCATCAGATTCACCTGGTCCTACTCCAAATCCCATGCCACTTTCCTTGATGTTGACCTTCACCTGTCCAATGGCCAGCTTCACACGTCCGTCCACATCAAACCCACCAACAAGCAACAGTACCTCCATTACGACAGCTGCCACCCATTCCACATCAAACGGTCCCTTCCCTACAGCCTAGGTCTTCGTGGCAAACGAATCTGCTCCAGTCCGGAATCCCTGAAGCATTACACCAACAACCTGACAACAGCTTTCGCATCCCGCAACTACCCTCCCGACCTGGTACAGAAGCAAATAACCAGAGCCACTTCCTCATCCTCTCAAACCCAGAACCTCCCACAGAAGAACCACAAAAGTGCCCCACTTGTGACAGGATACTTTCCGGGACTGGATCAGATTCTGAATGTGGCTCTCCAGCAGGGATACGACTTCCTCAAAATCTGCCCTGAAATGAGATCCATCCTTCATGAAATCCTCCCCACTCCACCAAGAGTGTCTTTCCGCCGTCCACCTAACCTACGTAACCTCTTAGTTCATCCCTATGAAATCCCCAAACCCCCTTCCCTACCCTCTGGCTCCTACCCTTGTAACCGCCCCCGGTGTAAAACCTGTCCCATGCACCCTCCCACCACCACCTACTCCAGTCCTGTAACCCGGAAGGTGTACACAATCAAAGGCAGAGCCACGTGTGAAAGCACCCACGTGATCTACCAACTGACCTGCCTACACTGTGATGTATTCTATGTGGGAATGACCAGCAACAAACTGTCCATTCGCATGAATGGACACAGGCAGACAGTGTTTGTTGGTAATGAGGATCACCCTGTGGCTAAACATGCCTTGGTGCACGACCAGCACATCTTGGCGCAGTGTTACACCGTCCGGGTTATCTGGATACTTCCTACTAACACCAACCTATCCGAACTCCGGAGATGGGAACTTGCTCTTCAATATATCCTCTCTTCCCGTTATCCACCAGGCCTCAATCTCCGCTAATTTCAAGTTGCCGCCACTCATACCTCACCTGTCATTCAACAACATCTTTGCCTCTGCACTTCTGCCTCGACTGACATCTCTGCCCAAACTCTTGTCTTTAAATATGTCTGCTTGTGTCTGTATATGTGTGGATGGATATGTGTGTGTGTGCGCGCGAGTGTATACCCGTCCTTTTTTCCCCCCTAAGGTAAGTCTTTCCGCTCCTGGGACTGGAATGACTCCTTACCCTCTCCCTTAAAACCCACATCCTTTCGTCTTTCCCTCTCCTTCCCTCTTTCCTGATGAGGCAACAGTTTGTTGCGAAAGCTTGAATTTTGTGTGTATGTTTGTGTTCGTTTGTGTGTCTGTCGACCTGCCAGCACTTTCATTTGGTAAGTCACATCAACTTTGTTTTTAGGTACAAAAATTTAATTCAGTTATTTTGAAATGTAGAAATGGAGGAAGTTCTGTTGTGGTCTGTGTTCGCAACTTGTGTTGCAAAAAACACTCAGACCAACCGCAGGAAACAGAGAAAGCAGTCAAAAGCGGTCAATGGTGTAGACAGTGGCTGCTAAAGCGAAAGCAGTTTTCTCACGTAAATTTACTGCGAGAATTGCAGGGCGAACCTAACAACTGGCAAAATTATTTGCGGATGAATGTCGAAACTTATTATTACCTTTTAAAGCTTGTAATCCCTCATATTATGAGAAAAATACTTGTATAGAGAAGGTCAATTTCTCCTCATGAATGGCTGGTGGTAACTTCAAGATTCCTAGCAACAGGAAGGAGCTACAAGGATTTGGAATTTTCAACTGCAACATCGAAACAAGAGTTGAGTGAAATAATACCCACAATTTTTCAATTAGAGCATTGTATGCTGCTGTCTTTTTGTCTCGGTCACTATATTCTTTACTTTAATCTTTCACAAACATGGGTGGTTTCTATATATTTCAATGAAATCACTTACAATTTCGCGAGAACACTGAAGAGTATCAGCCATTTTAATGCCTTGTGCGCACATATACAAACACTAGACTGAGTAAACAGCTGTTTCGCACCAGATTTGCGGCGATCTACTGTCCACATGCTCCAACTTGTCTCCGCAGATGTGATTTGAACCCACAGATTTGAGAGGTTTCACTCAAACCTCCAACTCCAACTTCCAGGTTTGCACACACCTCAGGTTGGTGCAAATATTCTGTCCACATGCAACGATCTGTCTGCGCAGATGCGATGTGCGCAGACATTTGCACAGACAGATCGTTGCATCTGGACGGGCCTTAAGAAAGGGTAGCGATATGGGTAGAGCAATGTGCACCTTATTCAGGAAAATGTGGCTAGTTAAAAATGCTGTAGCATATACTGAAAATACATCATCCATCAAAAAAAATTGCATATCCTGTCTTTTTTGTATTTTGCACAAGCCATTAAAGCATGTTAGCTATAGAAAAAATTAAATATTTACTATCCTTTGTTAAATAATTGCCTTACTGTAGCATATAATCAACAGACAGTATGGGAAGTCACTGTGCAGTGAATAAAAATATGCCCAGAATAAGATTTTCACTCTGCAGCGGAGTGTGCGCTGATATGAAACTTCCTGGCAGATTAAAATTGTGTGCCGGACCGAGACTCGAACTCGGGACCTTCGCCTTTCGCGGGCAAGTGCTCTACCAACTGAGCTCCCAAGCTCTCCTGCTGTGAGGACAGAGCATGTCCTCACAGCAGGAGAGCTTCTGTAAAGTTTTGAAGGTAGGAGACGAGGTACTGGCAGAAGTGAAGCTGTGAGGACGGGGCGTGAGTCGTGCTTGGGTAGTTCAGTTGGTAGAGCACTTGCCCACGAAAGGCAAAGGTCCCGAGGTCGAGTCTCGGTCTGGCACACAGTTTTAATCTGCCAGGAAGTTTCAATAAAAATATGGTTCCTTTGTTCACTGAAGGATTCTCAAAAACATTTACTTGATTTATTAAAAAAAGTTTCTAAAAAAATCATGCAATCTGGCCTAAATAAACCAAACAGAAGATTTGAGATCGCTGTCGTGCTGATGATGTCCGGTAAACATAAAAAGTTTCTAGTTCTGCCTTTCTAAGGTTAAAGTGAAGATAATAACTCCCTAAACAACTCGCAAAAAATGAGAGAGAAAAATGCAGCTGTGAAATGCCCATAGAACTCTTTAATAATATGAAATCATATTCTGAATGAAACAAAGAATGCTGTGAGAAATATAGTTGGTGTTTCAGAAAGACTTGATGCACATTATTAATAATTTGTACAAGTGGATCAGTTCATTCTTAGACAATTCTCGTTAAAGGATCATATGCCTCCTAGCAACTGATATAAATACTAGCATTCCATATTGTTTAAGTTGACTTCGACAGCTTGATAAAACAACTGAAAGCACTAACTGTGTTCACCAATTGCTTTCAAAAACAGGAAACTCTTGATATACTACTCTTGATCAATGGTGGGAGTGCAGTCCTGAAAATAATTTTCAGAAATCAAACAACTACACTGTCCACACAAAAAATATTGTTTTTCTAAAAACATAACTGATGATGTTCTTAACAGGAAAGAGAAGTTGTATTATCATGGATGTAATTATTTGTCACCTGCCTTGAACAAGTTTAAATCCTTGATTAATGTCAATGCTAATCCACATGACTAAGACAAAGAAATGGAGAAAATATTAAGTGTTATTTTACAGATGTGTAGTATAAATAGTTTGGAATACACTGGCAGGAAACATTATTTGGAGAAATAGTTTGAAATACACTGGCAGAAAACATTATTTGGAGTTTCAGAGTTACTCTTTATGTGATAGTGAATGGTTTAGAGCTTACATTTGTGTTTGAGGCATGGTTCTTTGGTGCTAAGTCAGACAATTTTGATCTCGAACTATGACATCACGAAGTGCTAGTCTAATAAACTGAGATTGGGTGATGGATGCGTACCACAGTAAGATGAGTAGTAGTCTCCAATAGGGAGACTGTGTTGGAATAAACTGCCAAGAAAAGCATGATGATAGATTAGCATAGGTTTATGCACCTAATTCATGATGGGTATTATTAATGCAAGAATTTATTACTTAGTTTTCTGCATAGTGATAACCATTTTAAACTCTATTAAATACTGAATAGCAATTTGTGACACTCTCGTAGTGCTAGTCTCATTACCCTACTACAGAGCAAATCGTAGTCTAGGGTATGCAATTTAAGCAGTCACTCAGCCGTAAACATCTACTCATTCCAACATGTTAAATGTAGTATCCATTATGTAACTGATTCTATTTTGCATCAACCCATCTTCTATTTTTTTCAGTTAGGTGAAAGTTCAAAGCATTCTTCAAGCTATAAGCTTATTTTCCTCTATTGCTTTGTTTACACATATCACAACTTTCACTTGTCAAAATTCTCACTCTTTCAAATAATATTGACTTCCGCTTAAAAGTAAGTCCCTATTTATTATTGGTATTGTCTTGTGCATAAATGACATAAGATTTTATTTTTAATCTGGCAGAACATTTAGTACACAAATTTACATAACTAAAATACCCTACACCTCTTACATTACTGTTAAAGGAATAATCATTGTAAACTGTGTATTAAACTGTATGTATGTTCACTAAAGATATTTTCCTTCTCCTATACATATAGAATTGGCCATGGTAGTCTAAGTGGTAGAGTCCTGCAGGTACTGCGTTCAATGTCAGATAGGGGTGGGGATTTTTCCTTGTTCCAGAATGGCCTCAGGTGTGCCCAGTCTGCTATCAAATTAGTATGAAGATCTTTCCTAGGAGTTAAAGGTGGTGGGATGATAAGCACCTCCTAGAGCTGCTGCAAAGGAAGGTTACACTCCATCAGTCAGGCCAGTAGCCTGGTCACAGGCTTGTGCAACACACAAGGGAGTTCAACAATATTAGGTAAAGGATAAACTGCTACTCACTATGAAGATGACTGTTGAGTTGCAGACAGGTGCAACAAAAAGACTGTTACACATTTAGCTTTTGGCCAAAGCATTCTTCAGAAAAGAGAACATACACATTCGCACTCGTGGCTTCCATCTCTGGCAGCTCGGACTAGAATGCAGCTGTCACATTGAGTGGAAATCTAGAGTGAGGCAGGGAAGGGGGAGGGATAGCAGAGTACAGACAGGGAAAGAGGTGGCATGGCCTTCGACTGGCTCCGTATGAGGCCTGACAGTCTGTCTAAGCAGTTCTCCTGCAGTCATTGCACTGTTTTATATATTGGTGTGACTACCAACCAGCTAACCACCACGATGAATAACTACTGCCAAACTGTGGTCAAGAGCATGGTACACCATCCTGTGGCACAAGATGCAGCCAAAACATAACATGCTTAATTTCAGTGGTTGCTTCACAACCTGGGCCATCTGGATCTTCCACTCCACCACCACCAGCTTTTCTGACCTGCACAGATAGGCGTTATCTTGACAACATATTTCCCAATCCCAAAATTATCCTGTCCTCATCTTGGTAACCTACTGTCTCCAATCCCACACCCTCCACCCAACAGCCCCCCCCTACCCCCCCACTCTTCCCTCCCCCATGGTCCTATTGCCCCCTCTATATTCAGGCGCCCACACTCTCATTGTGTGCCACCCTCTGCCAATGCACTTGTCCCACTTTCCCCTTCCGTGCTCCTCTCTTTTTCTGCTCCCCACTCCCTCCCACCCACCTCCTTGCTCCACAGCCTCCCAACTTTGCACCTGACAGTGTTCTCATACCTCCATCTAATCCCTGCATGCTCCACCAAGTAGCACCCTTCTCTCACCCACTCATACCCTACTATCCCATCCCATTCCCTGCCCCACAGCGCATTGCTGCTTGGTTCAGCTTGACAGTTGCAGTCCGATCCAAGCCGAAAGCTAAATATCTAACAATCCTTTTGTTGTGCCTGCCTGCAACTCAACATGTCAGTTTTACAGTGAGTAGCAGTCTATCCTTCTCATAATATTTTTGATATTCCAACCTGGAATTTCCATTGTTAGGCATAGGAGTTCACAGGTGAGGGCACTTACTCCCTCATGGAATATGGACAGTAGCTTTTTATTCATTACAGAATTCTCTCGACTTTCCAGTACTCATAGTCAGCAGCTGCTCTAAACTGCAGATTTACAGGTAACAAGTCCGACCAAGAAGAGAAGTTCTGCAGCTGCAGCAATCATTATATATCTTGAGCTTCTTTAGTTGTTAGTCTGCTCACAGGAAATTACACTGGTTTCTTGTTGCGGGTCCAGGTTCAGTGCTGACCTGCAGTCAAGATGGATGTGAACCTTTACAGAACCGTGCCAAAATTTAATTTTTAGTTTTTGCTCTGTCACTTCCTTATTAGGCCCTTACAGAACGGAAAGGAGTAAGTCTTTACACTGTGGCACATGGATTCTGTCACTGATTTTGAGCACATAAACATGGCAGCAGTATATATTCCAATCACCCAACCGCAATCCCCATAAGGATGACCCCCCCCCCCCTTTTGTTGTGCAGTGGAATCACAACAGTAATTCATTATTTGTGTGTAGAAAAAGAATACTATTTTCTGTCCTCGAAGAGAGGGAACAAAGTGTGAAATTTCATGGAGGAAAAACTGTACTCTTCAAGAATGGGAACTTATCTGTGTGTGACTCAGAACCACATGTTGTCACCGAGCTACAAATTCTGGTTCTAGGCTGCTTTATCTTGATTTTGCTGTTTTTTACTGGCCTATAACAGTTGTATATTGGTCCTGGGCTACGCTACAGTTCACCTAACCAACCAAAATAATTGTAGCTTTGAAAGTGCTTTTTTCAAGTTCATGTATGCCATCGAGACTAAATACTATAAATCATGTAAATAATGGAATAAATCCAGTGACGTGAATTGATGTGCAGTTTTATAAGCATCAGAGTCGAATAAGCCCTTCCTAAAGTTTATTCTCTGCTTCTCCAGTTCGAGGAGTATTAATTTGGCACTTTATCAAATATCCAGTAAGGTTTTCTCAATCATTTTGACCTTTTTTTTCCAGTTCAGATTTTTAATTTTTACTTTCAGCCTGACCTTGCGGGAGCATGAGTACATCATTTTTATGAATACTTTCTATCTTTATTTCATAACTCATTGAACACCCTTGATTTAATCATATGAAGACGTAATTTCAGATAATGGAATCAAAAAGTGATATCCGTATTTATGTTAATAACATAAAAAAGATTTGTTGCAAATACTTCTGAGATATGCTTACCATTTATTTACCAAAGTAATCACCTTAAAAATGTCAAGTAGATAACTCTCAATGTTTTAAGGCACAATAAGTTTTGTTCACTTATTGTCAGATATAGTTCTTGGACATGTTTTCAAACTCATTGAATCAGTTACGTACAAACTGGCAACATTTTAATCTTGTGCCCCCTCTTGGAAAACTTTCTGCAGTCGCCCATGGCCACATATTTTACTTAACCTTTTTATTTGTATAGTATATTGTACATGTTGATACCATTGTGTGTGTAGTAGCATTTATTCATTTTGTATGTGTTGTAGTATGTAATACTACCATTTTGTTATGTAGGGGCGTGTCCTTTCACGGCTATTGACACATACACACTTACCTGGGCTTTCAAGTCTTGATCAGATGCATCTTCTAGCTTTGGCGGATACTGTTTCTACATGCAACACAGACTTTGCAGAGCGATTTGCTATTGATGCAGCAAAAACAGCAATTGCAAAAGAAAATCTGTCAGGAGTGCCTGAAGGAGAAGATGTATCCACAGGTAAAAAATTTTTTACAGAATACTCAATGCTGTGCAAAACTTAAGGACAGAAGTTACCTACACATGTGTCACTGCCTAGTAAGTATGATCAATGAAACTTGGACCATATGTAGCAAGAACTGCTACAGATACTACTGAATGTAGCCGAAAGAAATACATAACTAGACAAACAGAAATGACATTTTTATTCAAAGTAAATAATTATACTGAAGTCATTGTGATTTATAATCGCCTCTTACAGAAGCTGGGACACGGTTCTTAAGAGTGTGTGGGATTACCAAGAACGGCAATGCATATTCTGCAATATGCTTTCATGTGACCACAGTGTTGGTAAGGTGTTCCACTTGTCCACCAGTGCAATAGACAACTGCCAGATGGTTGTTGGTGCATGTGTACTTCCTGTAATATGTCTCCCCAACACATCTCTCATGTGCTTGATGGGATTTGCTTGTGGACATGATGCAATTTGTCTCCCCAACACATTCTGCTCATGCTGAGTGGGATTTAAGTTGGGAGCGGGCAGGCCAGTCCACTGGCCGAATACCCTCTCATTCCAAGAGCTCCTCCACCCATGCAGTTTGAAGTGATCACACATTCTCATCCATAAAAATAAAGTCAGAAGTGATTGCACCCTTGAAACAATACATATGAGGAAGGAGTAGTGTCGCAGTAACGTTGACTGGTGAGTGCACAGTGTCATAATATTTATTATCCCTCCCAGCACCTTAACACCAGGACCACCGAAACAATCATGTTTAATAATGTTCCTCGGTGTATTACATGCCCTCAATATGGTGAAAGGTAGGAATAAAAGCATCATTTCTGTTCATTGTGTTGTGTATTTTTTTTCAATTATCTACTGCTCTATACTGTAGCAGTTCGTTCTGTCTACAGTCCAAGTTTCATTGAGCTATGTTACTCGGCAGTAACACATCATGCTAAAGATAGTGCATTTGGAACATTGTACTGTAAACTGCAATAATGTTGTTTCTTCCTACCAATCTAACTCCCCTCCCCTCCCATCTCTCTCTCTCTCTCTCTCTCTCTCTCTCTCTCTCTCTCTCTGTCTGTCTGTCTGTCTGTCTGTCTCTTTCTCCAGTCCTGAGACATTCAGCGGAAAAGCTCCAATGGCCTCTTACCCAGAGTTTGGCCAATATTCAGTTGTAAGATTTCTTAGTTTTCGTATGACAAAAACTTCTCCCAACATATCATTTCCTACAGCAAGTACTTATTTTTAAAGAATTCTGTCACAGATCTGATTCTCTCTCCACCCCTCCAACATAATAAACATGCTCCACCCCTCCAACATAATAAACATGCTCCACATGAGGTCGTCCACCGCTCGTGGTCTCGCGGTAGCGTTCTCGCTTCCCGAGCACGGGGTCCCGGGTTCGATTCCCGGCGGGGTCAGGGATTTTCACCTACCTCGAGATGACTGGGTGTTTGTGTTGTCCTCATCATTTCATCATCATCCAGGAAAGTGGCGAAATTGGACTGAGCAAAGATTGGATAATTGTACGGGCGCTGATAACCACGCAGTTGAGCGCCCCACAAACCAAACATCATCATCATCCACATGAGGTCAGCCAGAAAAAGTCAACACCGTCTACCTCTCTCCTAATCTGTCATCTGAACTAATCTGTCTTGTAAAATGAAAATATTGTAAAAACATATTTTTCCATTATTAGCATAAACTCTTGTCTTTGATTCCAAATAATTTTATTTATCATCTCATCACATATTTTAGGAGAACCCCATCATTAGATGTAACAGTATTATGAGAAGGAAAGTTGCTACTCACCATATAGCAGAGATGCTGAGTCGCAGATAGGCGCAACAAAAAGAACCTCACAATTAAAGCTTTCGGCCATGAAGGCCTTCATCAACAATACACAAACATACGCGCAGATACACATTCACGCAAACGAAACTCGCACACACGACTGCAGTCTCAGGCAACTGAAACCACACAAGTTGCCTGAGACTGCAGTCGTGTGTGAGAGTTTAGTTTACGCGCGTGTGTGTGTGTGTGTGTATGTGTGTGTGTGTGTGTGTGTGTGCGCGCGCGTGCGAGCGCGCGCGCGCGTGCGCACACTAGTGACAAAGACACTAATGGCCGAAAGCTTTAATTGTGAGAGTCTTTTTGTTGTGCCTATCTGCAACACAGCATCTCTCCTATGTGGTAAGTAACCATTTTCCTTCTAATATTGCTACATTCCATCCTGGATTTTCCATTGTTTAATTTCCATCATTAGATGTACTAGAATTGGTACAGACCATCTTGTCACTTACTACTCCATAACACTGTCATGTCCAATTTTAGGTATTGATACTACATTCCATTTGTAAAAACAGGGAAAAGAAAACCATGGAGAGGTCTTTATACTGTCTCAGTTTCTTCTAAGAAAGAATTAATACTGACATGCTGAAATTAATTGCAGTTTTCATAACGCATATATTGCATCGTATGTTCACAAGCAAAGTGATACATTAAGAGTGTTCAGAAATTTGTATTCCTTCAAAATGGTATTGTTTTTAAAGACCAGTAATTTGTCTCAGTTTTAATAGTAACTGGCTTTTCATTTTAATGAATATTCTTTTTCTCACCACTTCAAAGTACTGAGTAAGTTTATGTAGTGAAAGCATTCTGAATTCAGAGTCAGGAGGGGATGGGTACATAGCCCTACTCCAGTCCAATTAAGATGAATGCTGGAATGGTTCCTTCAAAAGGGACGTAGTCAGTCTCCTTCCCCATCCTTGCACTATGGCATCTTGTGTTCTGTCTTAATGGAATGTTAAATCCTAATCTTCCTTTCCATTTGGAAATATTTCATTTTGTACTAACATATGACAAAAGTCTATTCTCTCAGATGAAATTATTTCATACAGATTCATGGGAGATGAAGAAGCTTGCCCAGGATAGAGTAGCATGGAGAGTTGCATCAAACCAGTCTCGGGACTGAAGACCACAACAACAACAACAACAACAACAAATTCATTGAAGCCTATCCAAAGAAATGTTCTGATATAAATATTCAAATACTTGCAGATTCGCTAGATGATTGTGGCCTACGCTTCCTGTTGGCAATGAAGCACTACAACTACCTTCTGCGGTGTTTGCCATTCGCTCAACGTGCACAGTTCCAGAGACAAGGTGTTGGCACAAATAACCTGGTGTGGGCTTTCCATTCAGAGAGCGAAGAAGAGCTGTTAAATCTTATACCTTCATATGCAAAAGGGAGCCCAAAGTGGTCTGTGTTGAAGGAACTTGGGGTTGGATGGTGGTTGAGGAATCACACAGTTCTAAAGATTTGCATTGAAAAGGTATGAGTACTCACACGTACATTCTAGATAGCTATTAGGTATTTCACTCATTTATAATTACACGCAACAGCATTCCTAATAGCTGTATGGAAAATATATATTAAAATTCATATAATAAGTCATTTGATGAGTAAGAATAGTTCCTGAAATCATATTTTTGTATAGGCATAACAATATTGTGATCAGGGTGCCTACGTCCCGGGAGATCCGGGAAAAGCCCGGGAATTTTTTCATCTGGGAGAAAACCGGGAAAAACCCGGGAATCTTTTTGAGTTCCGGGAATTTTTCAGTTAAATTTTTGTGATTTTAACTGGTAAGAACCAATGCTCTAACAAAAAAACTTTACTGTATCCCACTTCTGCAGAATAATACTGCAGCAACAAAACAGAACGAGAGAAAAAACGAAAATAAAACTTAAGTCACAAAGAAAATGCGCCATATACAACAGCAAAACACAGTGCTCATACAAGCGTCTGCCAACAGCAAAGTGTGTCGAAGGCTTTAGGAAGACTGTGCAGTGCTCCTTAACAACAAATTGTCTTCCAATGAGCGTGACGTGACAGTTTTTTACATTAGATTTATTTTAATGCAAGAACTTTTAATGTTTCACACGTACGAACATGGGGGCTTCCTGCGTCATTGTAGCTGCGCAAGTGCAGTGACACCTGTTATCTGGCACTCTCTGGCAACTGCTGAAACGTACCTTTCTAATAGGTCATGGAAAAATATTGCAAATATTGCTTTGAAAAGCGTTACTTTCAAAGTAAATTTCCTTTTATGTAAGATAAACTGTGTGAGAGAATGTACGACGAATTTCTTAAATCACAAAGCGTTTGACTCTCATTTAAAAATCAATTCTTTGGGGACAACCATATGAAGAATTTCGAGCCCAGAAGATCAGACATTTACGTCGTTATTGAAATTGAAAAATTTTACTGGTACATTTGTGTGATGTATGACACGCAAAAAAAGATCAACAATATATGTGGAAGCTTAGCTTCTATTGCAGCTTATTAATCTTAGAGATCAATATTATATGTGGTAGCTTTGCTTTTCTTGTAGCAACAATTGTACATTAATTTAAGCCATTAATTTATCTTATTTGTGTGTTCGCGCTACTTAAGAGTGATCTTGCTATTGGCTGACTACATCACATGACATGCTGTCATCAGCTGGCGAGATCAGGTGACATGAGCTGTGACTGGGTTACAAAAGCGCTTCGCAATCTCGATTTTAATGCTTCGGAAAGTAACATGCGGTGTTTGGTGGAATTCGAATTTGTACCTTCGTAACACGGAAATATGCAGTGTATATGTTGCTGCACATCAAATATCTTTCCAAAATGTGTTTTTTTTCCCGAGTTTCGTTTTCTACAGTGCCGGGAAATTCTACGCCGGTGTATAAAACCATAAACCATAAAAGGATTGATAAGTGCCGAGAAAAAGTATACTGTCACTTAACACGAAAAAAGCGTATTTTCACCTGGGAGAAAGTGTATTTTCAACTGGGAGAAAGTATTTTCAACCGGGAAATCCAGGAAAAACTCGGGAATTATTTTTCCTTGTCCATGTAGACATCCTGGTGATGAAATTTGTGACAGTGTTAATGCACTGTGCCTGCAAAACCAGCAGTTAATGTCCAACACTACAATCAGTTCAGTTATTTACAATAAGTTAAAAGTGTTCTTAAAGTAAAATAAGTAAATAATGTATACTTTGCTGTGTTCAGAATTTTTACCTTGATTGTTATACACTTGTTGGCTGTTCTTTTATTAGGATGCGTATCTTTGCATGTATTTTTTGTATTTAATTCTTCAATTAATTCCTTAAATGTATTACATTTTTTAATAATCCCTGTCTTATAGGATACACTTTAACTTTGTTATACAATGACACTGGCGATTCTGTTTTGAATTTCAGATTGCTAAAGCTGCTTATCTAGTGAATCAAGATCCACTTGATGCAGCCATATTTTACCTTGCAATGAAGAAAAAGAGTTTAGTATGTGGATTGTTCAGATCAAAGAGGGATGAACGAATGACTCATTTCTTTGCTAATAATTTTTCTGATGATCGCTGGAGAAAAGCAGCATTGAAGAATGCTTTTGCACTCCTTGGAAAGCAACGATTTGAACATGCGGCTGCCTTCTTTCTTCTAGCTGGTGCACTGCGTGATGCAATTGAGGTTGTTCTATGTTTTAACTCTTTCTTTGACTACTAAAATAAAAGTAGCTTATTAAAATAATCATGTTGCATTTTCATATTAGATCAGAAAGACAGTGAAAGGCAGATGTTTTAGAAACAAGAATGTGTCATGGTGAGATCACTGATGGCTGTCTGTCTGTCTGCCTGTCTGTGGTGTTGTTTTTTGGACTAGAGATGGACCCACGGCTAGAGTTCGTGTGTACCCACAGTGAAATCTGTATTACTATGGCTATTCTGTCAGGTTCCCACTTTCTACCTGCAACATACATTTCATTGCAAGGGAGGATTAGACTCAGTTTAACTTCAGTATTTCCTTGCTCTACTCTAAACAATTATTCCGCGCTGACCAGTTGCAGCTGTAGCGGCGCATCGAAAGCTAAGTACTAATTAATTGTTTGTGTATAGTGGTTTATTTAGGAACTTTAGTAGTCTTCAACCGGTGTTCTTGGTGTTTTCTGGTGAAATAATTTCAAAAGAACCTTTTGGGAACTGTTTACAGCTTCGTTACTGTGTCATTAGACGTTTGATTCTCCTTCTGTATTAGTCTTTTGTTATATTCACATTTTTTGTTTATTAATACTGTTAATAATAGTAGTTACTTCCCTTTTAGAGTAAGTTTGTGATTATTGTAGTCAGGTTTTTAACATCTTCTTATTGTAGTAGCGGAACTTAGAAAAAGTAAAATTTTACCATGAGTGAGAAGTGTGGGCTTTGCCGTAGGTTCGTGAGTAGTGGATTGCGGTGTGAGACTTGTTCGAAGTATTTTCACTGGGGGGAATGCAGTGGGGAAGCCAGTGGGCATTCTGGTGAGATCCTCTCCTGGAACTGCAGGTTATGTAGCAAGAGTAAATTGATAGAGGAGCAGGAGCGTAAGATCTGTGCCCTTCAGGTGCAGTTGAAAAATGCACAGGAGGAGCTAGATAGGATGAGGAGGGAGAAGGGGGTTGGGGAATGGGAGCTGGCTGTTGGCAAGAGATCTGTTAGGAGAAGAAGATTTTCTGATAGTTTTACTATTGGTGTTTACAATAGATATGACCAACTGTCAGAGTCTAGTGGAGAGGAATCTCTAGTAGCTGTAGATGTAGGAAGTATGCAGCAGACCTCAGTAGTTACTGTGCCTAGAACAGTTGCAAAGTCGAAGAGGAAGAAGAAGGTTCTGCTGTTAGGTAGTTCTCATGGCAGAGGTGTAGGCCAGCAGTTGCAGGAAGTGCTGGGGAGTGAGTACCAGGTCACCAGCATTGTGAAGCCTAATGCAGGGTTGGCTCAGGTGACTGTTAACATAGGGGGCTTATGTAGGGATTTTACTAAAGAGGATCAGGTAGTGATTGTGGGTGGGGCTGGTAATAGTATTGATAGGGATGGGGAGTATAACATAGATGGTGACCTGGAAAAGATAGCCACTCAGACCGGCAACACGAATGTGCATTTCGTGGAACTGTTTCAGCGTCACGATCGGCCTCATCTTAATACAGCCGTCAGGCGTAATAACATGTGACTTGGGGGTGCGCTGATGACAGAAAGCATGGGTCACATTTCAGTGGTGTCGGTGGAGTCTATCAGCAGGACGGGTTTCACTAAACACGGCCTGCACCTCAACAGGTATGGGAAGGGGAGGTTGGCAAAGCTTATAGGTGACAGCATAGGTGGGGTTGGTGGGATCACTCATGGGAAAATTCCTGCAGTAGTGGGTGTTAGAGCTGCTGCACATTTTTTAGATTGAAGTCAGCTGATAGGTATTCCTGCTTAAGGGAAGTCTCTCTAACAAGGGAATCACTTTTGACAAAGCTTAGTTATCCGAGTAATGAGGGAATTAGTATATTTCATCAAAATATACAAGGTATTAGAGATAAAGTTAGTGAACCGCTTATAGATGTTGACTCTGAAATTATTGGTATATCTGAACACTTCTTAAATAAGGAGATAATTCAGAGGCTTCCTTTACCAGGATATAGGTTGGCTGGCTGCTTTTCGAGGAGCTCTTTGCGGTGTGGGGGAGTAGCCATGTATGTGAAAAACGGCATCGCATTTGAGTCAATTGATGTTTCAAAGTATTGCACTGAAAAGGTGTTTGAATGTTGTGCAGGTGTGGTTAAATTTAACAGAGCTAAACTTGTAACTGTTGTTATTTATAGATCCCCAGACTCCGATTTCACAACATTTTTGCTATAGCTCGAGGAGGTTCTTGGTTCACTTTATAGGAAATACAAAAAGTTAGTTATATGTGGTGACTTCAATATTAATTGTATAAGTGATTGTGCAAGAAAGAGGATGCTGGTAGACCTCTTTAATTCATATAATCTTATGCAAACCGTATTCTTCCCAATGAGAGTGCAAGGGAACAGTAGAACAACCATAGACAACATTTTTGTTCATTCCTCATTACTAGAAGGGCATTCTGTTAGCAAAAAGGTGAATGGCCTTTCAGATCATGATGCGCAAATTTTAACTTTAAAAGATTTTTATGCTGCAACACGTGTTAAATATAGTCATCAGCTGTTCAGGAAAGCTGATCCAGTTGCTGTAGAGACCTTTGTAAACCTTATAAAGGAACAAGAGTGGCAAGATGTTTATAGCGCTGATACAGTAGACAATAAATATAATGCTTTTCTCAAGACTTTTCTCATGCTCTTTGAAAGTTGCTTTCTGTTAGAACGTTTAAAACAGGGTACTAGCACAAACAGGCAGCCTGGGTGGCTGACTAGAGGGATAAGAATATCTTGTAGAACAAAGTGGAAATTATATCAAAACGTTAGAAACAGTCAAAATCTAAATGCAGCAGCCCATTACAAAAAGTATTGTAAGGTGCTTAAAAATGTTATTAGGAAGGCAAAAAGTATGTGGTATGCAGATAGAATAGCTAAGTCTCAGGATAAAATTAAAACCATATGGTCAGTCGTAAAGGAAGTTGCTGGTCTGCAGAGACAGGTCGAGGATATAGAATCAGTGCGTAGTGGGAATGTCCGTGTTACTGATAAGTCGCATATATGTACAGTATTTAATAATCACTTTCTGAATATAGCAGGTGAACTAAATAGAAACCTAGTCCCAACAGGGAATCATATAGCGCTCTTAGAAAAAAGTGTTCCGAGACTGTTACCTGAAATGCTCCTCCATGATACTGACAAGAGGGAGATTGAGTTAATAATTAAATCACTAAAGACCAAGAACTCTCATGGATATGACGGGGTATCTAGCAGAATACTGAAGTATTGTTCTATGTATGTTAGCCCAGTTCTCAGCCATATCTGTAACTTTTCCTTTAGGAGTGGTCGGTTTCCTGACCGATTAAAGTACTCGGTAGTGAAGCCACTTTATAAAAAGGGAGACATTGATAATGTTGACAATTTTAGACCTATTTCTATGCCATCGGTGTTTGCTAAAGTTATCGAGAAGGTTGTATATACAAGGTTACTGGAGCATTCAAATTCACATAATTTGCTGTCAAATGTTCAGTTTGGTTTTAGAAATGGTTTAACAACTGAAAATGCTATATTCTCTTTTCTCTGTGAGGTTTTGGACGGATTAAATAAAGGGTTGCGAACGCTAGGTGTTTTCTTTGATTTAACGAAGGCTTTTGATTGTGTTGACCACAAAATATTACTGCAGAAGTTGGACCATTATGGAGTAAGGGGAGTAGCTTACAGTTGGTTCGCCTCTTACTTTAAGAACAGAAAGCAGAGGGTAATTCTCCGCAATATTGAGAGTGGTAGTGATGTTCAGTCCCAACGGGGCACTGTTAAGTTGGGCGTTCCCCAAGGTTCGGTGCTGGGGCCACTGCTGTTTCTTATTTATATAAATGATATGCCTTCTAGTATTACAGGTGATTCAAAAATATTTCTGTTTGCTGATGACACCAGCTCGGTAGTGAAGGATCTTGTGTGTAATATTGAAACAGTAACAAATAATGTAGTTCATGAAATAAGTTCGTGGCTTGTGGAAAATAATTTGATGCTAAATCACAGTAAGACTCAGTTTTTACAGTTTCTAACTCACAATTCAACAAGAACCGATATTTTGATCAGACAGAATGGGCATATTATAAGCAAGACGGAACAGTTCAAATTCCTAGGCGTTCGGATAGATAGTAAGCTGTTGTGGAAAGCCCATGTCCAGGATCTTGTTCAGAAACTAAATGCTGCTTTATTTACCATTAGAACAGTATCTGAAATAAGTGACACTTCAACACGAAAAGTAGTCTACTTCGCATATTTTCGTGCGCTTATGTCGTATGGTATTATTTTTTGGGGTAATTCTTCTGATTCAAAAAGGGTATTTTTGGCTCAAAAACGGGCTGTTCGAGCTATATGTGGTGTAAGTTCGAGAACCTCTTGTCGACCCCTATTCAAAAATCTGGGAATTCTGACATTGCCCTCACAGTATATATTTTCTTTAATGTTGTTTGTTGTTAGCAATATTAGCCTATTCCCAAGAGTTAGCAGCTTTCACTCAGTTAATACTAGGCAGAAATCAATTCTGCATGTAGAATGCACTTCCTTGACTCTTGTGCAGAAAGGAGTGCAGTATCCTGCTGCATCCATTTTCAATAAGCTACCACAAGAACTCAAAAATCTTAGCAGTAGCCCAAACTCTTTTAAGAGTAAACTGAAGAGTTTCCTCATGGCTCACTCCTTCTATTCTGTCGAGGAGCTCCTGGATGAGCTAAAAAATTAAGCAAATTCCAGTGTTACATTGTTGATTGTCTTCATTTAAACTTACGACTTGTCACCTGAATATGTTTTTTTTATATTTCATTTTATCTGTTTCTAATATCGTGTTATAATTTCATGTATTGACTCGTTCCATGACCATGGAGACTTCTCCTTAATTTGGTCCCACGGAACAATAAATAAATAAATAAATTTATGAATTCCACTTGCTTCTGTATTTAAATTGGCATGGTAATTTCTCTCCCTGTGACAACTTTCACTTCAGCTTATTGTCATTACACATTCAGAATCGCATACATCCATATGACTTGTTATTGTTTGACACTGTAGGTATGGGTGGAAATGTTTCTGCAAGCATCCAGTAAAATAACTGTTGTTCACTTGTCATTATATTGTGCACTCCTTTGACAAGTTGTTGAAGTAAATTATTGTGACACCACAACTGTGAGTCTGTACTGGTTTTGGGATAACCAAGGCAATGTAATTGTGCATAATCAGCGATGTATTTTTCTCTTACCTATCACATAGTCTCTCAAGGATAAATCCATTTGTGAATAGCTATGTACACCTTCTCAAATTTCACCCTTAGCAAAATTTATTATCTTTTGTGTTCGTGTTAACATGGTGTAAATTCAATATCAATAGTACTCTGAAAAAAAAATTAAAAAGTAATGTCCTTATTTGTTCTGCAGGTGTGCTTAAACAAGTTGAATGACTTTCAATTAGCCATGGTAATTGCTAGATTATATGAAGGGGAGCTGGATTCAACGCCACCAAATTTCAAGAGACTTCTTTATGAGGTATGTTGGTCCTACAAAGTTTACTGAGGAATTGTAAGGTAAATAAAATCCCATTTTTTTAAGCCTTTTATTTTTCTTTTTTATTCCACTGTAAAAGGAAATCTTGGGCTGTGATAGTGAAGGTGGAAATCAAAACTTAACAAAAGTTCACCCAGATCCTTTCCTGCGGTCAATGGCATTATGGATTTTGAAAGATTATACTGGGAGTCTGAATACTCTTCTACAAACAAATATTGGTTCAAATCACCCTCAGCACATTGATGATGACAGGTCTGAAGCTGGATCAGGTAATTTACTGTGTGTAAATTCTGATGTGTTGTAATTTTTTATGGCTGCAGTTTGTTGCAATTTTTCACATTTTATATAATTTACAGCAAATCCAAATGTTTTCAACTTCTATGTGTACCTGCGTACACATCCACTCCTAATTCGGCATTATATTGCTTCAACTGCCCAGGACAGGAGGAAAGCCCACACTGTTGTGCTTTCTGGATTCAGTTATGGAACAGAAACAAAATCTGCCAACCCAGATAAGCAGGTATGTATAATTAAGCAACCTACTTTTTTAGTGATTGCATTGAGAACAGTTAAAGCCAGTAACATACATTTTGAAAATATGTTGTCCTGTATATTTCTCCATCTTCAAAGCAAGTGCCTCATGAAGGTATGTATTACTGCAAACACTAAGATTATTCACCAGAACAGATCAATTTTAATTGCCTTTTTTCCCTATCAAAATCTTATTTAAAAAGAAAAAAATGGGGGGGGGGGGCACTCCATCTTCAGACCACGAGTGGCCTACTGGGACAATCTGACCGGCCGTGTCATCCTCAGAGGAGGATGCGGATAGGAGGGTCATGGGGTCAGCACACTGCTCTTCCGGTCATTATGATGGTATTCTTGACCGAAGCCGCTACTATTCAGTCGAGTAGCTCCTCAATTGGCATCATGAGGCTGAGTGCACCCCGAAAAATGGCAACAGCGCATGGCGGCCTGGATGGTCACCCATCCAAGTGCCAAACACGTCCAACAGCACTTAACTTCGGTGATCTCACAGGAACCGGTGGAGCCACTGCAGCAGGGCCATTGCCCTATCAAAATCTTATATTTAGGGATATCATATTAGACTATTGCGATTAAAATAAAAAGACTATACTAAACAATGTTTGTCAAAGTTCTGTTTATGAAACTAATTTTTATTCGTTCTTATTTGCATTTTCAATGTGTATGTTATGCACAGTGAAGCATTAATTCATTACATTGCTCATATTGTTATAATACTGATGATCACTTCCTTGGAAGTGATCTTGCTGTTCCAAAACATAATCTTTAGTTTAAACTTCTGCATAACATGACTGACAGGGACAGTAAATCTGCAGCCCTTAATAAAATTTTCCATCAGCTGAACTTTATGTGCACTTGAAGTGTAGCTGTTAGGAAAATTTTGTTCCTTCAAAAATAATATTTTATTTGCAGTAACTTGTATATTAACTTTAATTGTCCACTTTAACTCATTTCTTGGCACACTCATATATGCCCCCATTATTGACTGTTATTAAGTTTCCTAAAACAGTCGTAATGTGAAAGGCAGAGTCATTATGTGCCTTTTTACTGCTATGAAAAGAGAACTACATACAAAGTCCGTGTAACATTTATATTTATACCTTATATTTAGACGAATCAGAGATCAATTGAAAATTTTCAGCTTGCAGAAAATTTATCGAGATTTTTATTACACAGCACCAGACAAGGGAAGAAACTTGGGCACTTGGGGGAAGGGTGGTCGGGGGGGGGGGGGGGGGGGGGGGAATTACTGTTGAAAAGTTACTTATATCAACTGTGTGCCTGAACATAAAAACCCCACAGAAGCCTGAGTCGTTTGAACAACTTGATCTCCTTGACAGGTTGAAAGGTAAAGGTAGTCAGACACAAGTCATACATGAAGCTTAATGTTTAATTATTCCAATGGGAACAGGTGGGATTGAAATAGGTATACAAAAATAATTTATGGGTTTCCTGGCTTCTAAGGTTTTTATTATCTTTCGTAATACGAAGTTAACTTTAAAGATCTAGATATACACACTCTTCAGATGTTCAGTATGGTCTGTTCATGTATTATGCATAATTTTCAGATTACTTACTGGGCGGTAGTAGTGGTGGACTATGTGCATTTCTTGATGCTTCAGTCTTCTTTAGAGGTGAAAATTTAAATACCGGAGGTGTGGTAGACGCGAATACTTTCTGTGTTCCTGTCTAGTGCCCACCACCTAGAATTGTTGAAGAGAATAATTTGTCCTTCTAGTCCTCATTTACATTTAATCCAGAACTTCGTGTTTTGTATTGTTTAATTATTTTTCTAATGGTAATTCTGTTGTTATACACTTTCTCCTCTCGTTCTGGTGTAGCTAATGCTTGAAGATTCCATAACACCATTGGAACGACAACTGTACTTCACAACGGCACATGCACATTTCAAGGCTGGTTGCCCTGCACTGGCACTTGAAGTATTGTCAAAACTACCAAGCAAAGTGATGGATGCCAACGGAAATGATTCACCAAGTATGTAGCTCAGTAGAGTACTAATGTATACTTCTTAGCTTCATTTCTTATGGAATTAATTTTATACTTATTCTCATAGCTACCCTGAATAGCCCAAGTAAATCAAGGCTCCAAGATCATCAGATTGACACAGGTATATTGACTTGGGAAGGCACAGGAAGCTCTGACAAAGGTATGGTTATGTTGATAGACTACCAGGTTCTAAAGTTTAAACAGAGATGTCAAAGCTTTGTCTTATTATATATAATATTATGGTTTTTGTCTAGCCACATCTTTGGATTGGTCTGCACCAGCAAAAGCTTCCTCAATAGACTGGTCAGAACCAGTTTCAAAGCAAAGCAATGACGAGCTTGTCCTAAAATGGGATGATGATGAAGACGTGGAAGATGAGGAAAGCAGTGATAAACCTTTGGAAATGAAACAGTCTCCTGATGATGCGCTGAACAGGAGTAAGTCATAACTACAATATTGTAAAACTGAAGTGACTTCCTTTCCCTTTATTACAATATTTCTAATAAGATGCTGAACATGGGTTCGACTTTCTTTTAAGTTTCTTGATTTCTGAAAATTCTCTATCAGAGTAGGAAAGAGATGACCAATGTACCCTCAATGTAAATTCCTTGTTCTGGTTCTGATTTTAATTGTTTTCCCATTTGTAATCATCTCTTTCACTGTGGGACACTAATTTCGAGGGATACAAAACAGAACAAAGTGAAAGAAAAATATCTTCTTTCTGATTTTATGTTTGTAAGCGTGTCTGAACTGATGCAGCACTTCCATTGTGTTCTGCTTTTCTTTTGCCCCACCAATATACTTCAGTTGCAGTATAAAAAAAAAAAACATAGGTAAATCAGCATTTTTCATTTCTTCCTCTCGTGAGTACAGTGTGGCGCAAATAAAAGTGGCCTGGAGAACAGAGTTCCAGGGTACAAGGAAATATAGCAGAGGAAAGAAAGTATAGTACTAACCTGACTATAGTAGATGTTGAAAGTGACCACCATTCATCTCTCGGCACTTTTGATCCCTGATTGAAGCTTGACTGCCGGAATTGCTGCAATCTCATCCGCAATGTTCTGCTGCAGTTCTTAGAGACTATGAAAAGACTATTGAAGGAGTCATAGGTTACTGACTGGTCCAGAGAGAGCATTAGTCAAACCTGCACTGAAACGAGAGAAAGGAGCACAGTAGAAGATGGATGGATAGCCTTGAGAGATGAAATAGGGAAGGTAACAGAGAATCACAAAGTTAATAAGACAAGTCCTAGTAGAAATTCCTGAGTAACACAAGATTTATTAAATTTAATTCATAGCAAATATAAAAATGAAGATGTAAGGGAATGTGTATGTATAGAAAATGAGATCAGAAAGTGGAAAATGGCTAAACAAGAGTGGGTAGAGGACAAGTGGGAGGCTGTAGAACCATACATAACTAAGAAAAGGATAGATGCAGTGAATAGGAAAATTAAGGCGACCTTCGGAGTGAAGAGAAGCATCTGCATGAAATTATGAGCTCTTACGGCAAGTGAAATGCCCTCGATTAATTTTCTGATTGTTGGTCGTTTTGGCTGCTCAGTAATACTATATTCAAAGAATAGAAGTTTTGCAGTAATGAAGTTTACAAAAATGTGGATTGAGTCAAGTGATATATTCTTATTAAGCACAGTAGTAACAGTCACTACATTTGTCGTACACATTTATTCACACCTACCGTATTTACTCGAATCTAAGCCGCACTTTTTTCTGGTTTTTTGTAATTGAAAAAACCGCCTGCGGCTTAGAATTGAGTGCAACATAAGCAGAAGTTCTGAAAAATGTTGGTAGGTGCCGCCACAACTAACTTCTGCCGTCAAATATATGTAGCGCTACACAGGCATGCTTTGCAAGCACAAAGATAAATACTGGCACCAAAACCTCTGCGTCAGTAAATAAATTAAAAAAAAGGTGGAAGACGAGTTTTTTTCTCCGCCCCGAATTTCGACCAATGCATTTTCATACCTTATCCAACGAAGTAAATACAAATTCCGTATTGTTCATCTTCAAAAGTAGCAGCATTTCAATGTACTACGAAAATCCGACTGGCAAGACTGTTTGGGATGTTTGTCAATATGGCCAACTCTACGTTCTGAATTTTTTCCTACCTGTGAGAAGAGATGGTTGCTAATAGGAACTTTTATGAACTGTGAATCACATGCAGTATTCTCTTCACCATAAGAATAATACGAATATAAATATTTTGCCATGTATTGTTTTGTGTTTGCTAGTATCTCATTTAAATCCTGTCTGCCTAATAAACTACGAAACTAGAGTGAGACAACAGCAAACGCGAAAGAATATACATATCATGTTATGTTTATATTCGTATTATTCTTATGCCTAATAGTGATACAGTCAGAAATGAAGCACGGCAATCGACTAAATTTTTAAATCTAAGATGACTCTAATTTCTGTGCAGAATGTTATGTACTAAAGAGGCGTCTGCAAAGATTTTCAAACAGAGAAAAATTTTCGCTAAACTCTCGTTCAAAACTTCTATCATACGCAGTATATTATTTGGTTCTTGTTGATAATTATCAAAGAAAGCAGCAGTGTAAGTAACAACAAATAGCAGTCTCTTGCCATTGTTTCGCTAATGAGACTTAAAAAAAGCGGCGTTAGCCTGCACAAAAGCAAGCCATGCCGCGAGCGGCAACAGGCCGTAAACACTCTTTATCAGAATGCGAAAAACAGTGCATGACACAGTACAGTAATATATTTTCAGGTTAGAGTGACATAAACACCTATAACAAAGAGAACGGCGCTTATCAGATCAAAGAAAAATAAACAATCAATTCAAACCAGGCGAAGCATGTGAAAAATTGTTTTGAAAAGAGGTGGCGCCCCTCCACGCCCACACCGGCATGATGGCCAACACAAAAAGTCTACTGCCATCTCTGCATAAGGGTTAGTATTCACTAAAGTGAGGTGTCGCAGGATGTGGGTACTGCGATGTTTGCGTACGTCTGGTTAGGGTTAACCAATTATACGCGCTCATCTGGAGATAGATTGGTCGAAATCGGACGAAGGGTAGCGGTTTGAAGGGCAGAGGAAAAAAAGTGCCAAGGCAAGAGCCAAGGGAAAAAAACCTCTGCGATAGTTAGGTCGGGTGGTAAGAGCAGTAGCGGTTGTCTTGCTGCCTGCGATAGGTCGTGCAAGGATAGGCTTTGTTAGTAGTGGGTATCATGCATGTCGATACCTTGACGTTGTGCGTTTGTGCTGCTCGGCGGCTGGCGCTGGGTACTGGTACAGAGTCCTCGTTCAGCGTCAGCAACCAGCAACAGTTAGGTTTGTTATCGATCTTGTGTCCGATAGGTCATGTACCGGAAGCACAGTGTGAGGGAATGTTGGCAGATTGTTTGTGCTTCTGTGGGCGAGCTCGTCGGTGTCCCTGCTGTGGCCTGTTGGTCGGCTCTAATAGCAGCTGGTAGTTGCCAGTCAGTGCTGCTGATATGCAGGGGCTTACCAACGTTTGTCACTGTTGCGTATGTTAGTTTACCATAGGTGGCTATGCCCTAGCTAGCAGCGTCTTTGGCCGCTTGTGCTTCCACCTGTGGTTGTGATCGTAGTTTCCCAGAGTGAGGATGAAAGGATTGTTCGAGTGTCTCGAGTTCCTGTATAGTTGTGTGGCGTGTTTTTTGAATACTTCCTTGAGGGTATCAAGGCGGTATTCATGGTGAAGATCCACGGTGCGTGTGTAGCGTGGAGCGTTGCTAATGATTCGTAGCACCTTGTTCTGTATGATCTGCAGGCGGCGCAGTCGTGTAGGAGCTGCATATCCCCAGACGGGAGCTGCGTACATCATCAGAGGTCTAATCAGTGTCCTGTATATGGACCTCGACACCCTCCTATTCAGTGTGCTTTCCCTGTTGAGCATTGGGTAGAGCTGTTTGAGCCTCGCGTGCGCTTGGTTGGCAACGTATTCGATGTGGTCCCCCCATGTAAGTTTCCGGTCCAGCCAGTCACCAAGGTACCTCACTTTCTCTCAGAAACGTATTGGGCATGTATGTAGTGTTATTGGTCTACAGTGTTGATGTTTGCGCAGTAGTTTCGGTCTGCGTGCGAACAGAACTGCTTCGCACTTGTCGACGTTTACTTTAATACGCCATCGCTCCAACCAAGGCTCAGCTGTTCTGAGTGCTGTCTGTATTCGTGAATTGATGTTCGATGGTTTCCAATCTTGCACAAGGATGGCAGTGTCACCCGTGTAGACGGCTAATGTCGTGTTTTGTGTCACTGGGAAGTCATTAATGTACAGGTTAAACAAGATGGCCCCTAGGATGCTTCCTTGGGGTACTCCAGCTTGGATGCCATGTTGTGTTGATTGTTTATCCTGCACATTAGTGTTGAAACATCTGTTCGTGAGATATGAGTGTATGAGACGTACGAGTCTGTCCGGGAAACCAGCTTCGCTTAGTTTGCGTATGAGTCCATTGTGCCAGAGACCAAAAGCCTTTTCGATGTCCAGGAACACGGCCCCTGTGGCTTTGTTCATATTGTAGCCGTGTGTTATATGTTCGACTACGCGTAGGAGTTGTTGTGTTGTCAAGTGGTGATTCCTAAAGCCGAATTGCTCTGGTCTTAGGGTGTCGTTGGTGATGCAATGCCTAGTGATACGTTTTAGTATTACCTTCTCAACAATCTTGCTGAGCGAACACAGCAGACTGATGGGTCGGTAATTTTGTGGGAGGGAGTGGACTTTCCCTTGGCCACCTTCCAAAAGTCAGGGAAGTGTTCGGTGTGTCAGGATGGCATTCGTTAAGTGTGTGAGGTATTCTACGGCTTTATCCGTGAACTCCTGGAGGACACAGTTTTGAATGCCATCAGACCCAGGGGCTTTTCTAGCGTTGGTGTGCTTGATAGCCCATGTGATTTCATTTGTGCTAGTACGTCTTATTTCATTGCGCGAGGGCTGAGCTACAAGTCGTGTAACCTCCTGGTCCGTTTCAAGTGTGAATGCTGGGTCTGAAGGAACCAGATTCGGCATGAAAGACGCTGCAAGTGTTGTGGCCATAAGCTCTGCCTTCTCCGTGGCGGAGTAGGCTGGGCCGTCTGGTCCTTGTAATGTGGGAATGTAATGTTTCTCCCTGGTGAAGTGTCTGGCCAGCTGCCACACGCCAGGACGTGTGGTATCCAGCCCAGCGAGTTTCTGTCCCTATTGCTCGTTTCTGAATGTTGGTATTTTATCCCGTATTATGCCCTGGAGTCTGTTGACGTGCAGTTTATAGAACGGGCGCCTGGTACGCTGCCAGTATCTCCTGAGGCGGTTCCTCATTGAGATAAGGCTCAGGATTTCCTGGGGCAGGGCCGTCGAGCGTTGTCTTGGTGTTGTAAATGGAATGGCGTCAGTCATTGCGTCTTGGACGGCAGTTGTGAGAGCCTCCACAGCCTCATCGATTTGCTGTGTGTTGTTAATTTCGTGGGTGTCAGGAATGCGACTATCAAGCGTTTCCTTGAACAGTGTCCAATTTGCGCGCTTGTAGTTAAGCATCCTGCGTGGTTCGATGTCCTGCAGTGTCTCTTCCATGTGCAGTATTACAGGCATGTGGTCTGAGTCCAGATCGTTTTCAACCGTAAGGTTGAGTGTGCATGTGATGCCCTTTATGAGGGCTATGACTAACACATCTGGCCTGTGTCGAGCCTGTGTAGGCACGAACGTGGGAACGTCCGGCCCAAGTATAATGTAGTTTCGGCCTAGAGCGTGTTCGTACAGTTTCTTGCCATTGGAGGTTCGTATTCGTGAGTTACAATCAGGGTGTTTTGCGTTTAGGTCTCCAGCGGCGATTATCCGCGGTGCTATGTTGAGTACTGTGCTGATATCGCGTGTTACTATGTTTTTAGGATTGTATATCGATACCAGTGTGGTGTTGGCTCCGTTGAACTTGACCCTGACGGCCGTGGCCTCTAGTCTTTCAAGTGCTGGGAGCTTGATGTTCGTGTGTTCTATGTCTCTGTGTACGATGACTGCCGTGCCGCCTCCCCTCCTGCCATCCCCTCGGTCGATACGATAGACACAATACCCTGGGATGTTTAGTTGTTTGCGAGGCGTAAGCAGTGTTTCGTTCACAAGAGCGATTCGGATACCCTTTCGTTCCATGAACGCGGCCATTTCGGCTTTTTTTGCTTGCGATCCCGTTGGCATTCCAAAACAGGATCTGTGAGTTTGGGTTTAAGTCTGCGTTTCGGGGCTGATGTGGTGTATTATCCATGTAGTAGTGTAAAAAGTGGTGTGATAGTGGCTTGGAAGCTAGTCCAGTTGAGCGTGCTCGACATGAACTGCATGAAGAGTTGTGAGACACACCCCATAATCTTTGTGACTATTTCGGTGGTCGTGCGTCCGGGGAATAATGTTTCCATTATTCTCTGGAATGTTGTCGTAATGTTGGTCATGTCGGCCTGCGAGTTATTGGTCGTGTTAGCGGCCGCTTGTTCCTGTGTTGGCGTCTGGTGAGGGCTGGCCAGAGTGTCAGCTGTTCATGTGGCAGTTGTGGGCGCCTGTGTATTCTCTGTGGTGAGTGGGTGTGTTATGTGGGTTGTTGAGTTGGTGTCCGGGTTGTGTTCGTGAGTATTGGTGTCCTGTTGTCTGTGTACTTGTTGTGGTGTGGTCATGTTCCTCGTGCTGCGGCTGTTTCTCCTTCTCCTCCTCCTCTGGCACTGTGGTCATCCCTGTGTTGGTGCATTTTCTGTAGCCTGTGGTGGGCTGCAGTCCGCGATCTCAGGGGGTAGGGTGGTGGTGTTGCTGGTGTCGTGTGGTGTGCCCGGTGCGGGTGTGGTGTCAGGTGTTGTGTTTGTCTGTAGTGTGTCTGTTGCTGGGGGTGTTTGTTGAGCGTGTCCTGAGTTCTGGGGCTCCTCTGACCATCCCGCGCTGCTGGGGCTGCCAGCGACCACTCCAGCGAAGGATACTCCACTTCTTACAGGGCGGTTTCGGAACTGTGATGGTGGTAGGTTTAGCGTGTTTGGCTATTTTGCGCCTCAGAGCTGCTTTGTAAGCAATGCACCCTCTGTAGTTCGCCGGATGGGCAGCGCCACAGTTGGCGCACTTGCGAGGTGCTGTATGGGGGAGTTTGCAGCGTTGGGTCGTGTGACCACCAGCGCAAATGCGGCAGCGGGGTGCGAGACCACATCTGATACCCGCGTGCGCAAAGCGCTGGCAGTTGCGGCATTGTTGGGGGGTGCGCGGTGTGTTGTAGATCTCTACATTGACGACCATGTGAAGAAATAGCTTTAACTTCAACAGGTCGCGGGACTTGGCCGTGTCGTCCAATTCCACCATGTAGTTATGAGACGGTCTCGCTGTGCCGAACTCTGACATTCAGTTTACCCGAATGCACTCCCACCCGAGAGCAGAGAGTTCTTCGTGTACTGTGTCGGTCGGGGTTCCTGAGTCTATCCCCTTTATCACGTACTGCTGTGTCTTTTCAAGGACTGTCCTGTATGGCTGATTTTAATGTATTTTAAACTACTACAACTCATGAAAGGTTTCAGTTATAGCAATAAAATTACTCTTATTGAAAAACCTAGACTTTCTTGTTTAAAACCATATATAATACCTTTCTCTTGAATTAATACATACCTTGTTTTTGAAAGAAGGAAAAATTGGTCAAAGGTATATTCCTGTATTTTCTAGAAGGATTTTTTTTTTTTTATTTTACACAAAAATTGTAATTATGATGGATACAGTATGTCTTATCTACAGTAACCTCCTGTAACTATTTTAGGATGCAATTTTGCTCTTTGTGTGGTAAAATTTGAAGCGCGGCATTTTGCACAATGCTACTTTACATTCACTACACTGGTAGCTTGTGTCTTTTCGCCACACGTTGCCAGAAACTTCCTTATTTCCATAAGTGTAACTCCTTTCGACTTTGATAATGAGCAGGTGGGTGAAAGGGAATTTGTGCTTCATAATTTCCTGATGCATTGTTGAGCATACAGGTTAGTTTGTTCCTTTATATGTTTCATCATACTGTCTGTCAGGAAATATGAAAAAAATTCTAGAGGTGCACTGTTCTGGTCTAAACTGACAACATTGCATATTCCAAATTGTCCTGAGAATAGAGCGATATCTGGTGCATGATCAGTAGTCGTCCAACCTTCCTCAGAATCGGTGCAGTGCGCACGTCTCAGCTTCCCCCTCGCCGTTAGTCTCACTCGTTCTTCAGGCACAATATCGACGGGATTACTTGCTGCTGAAGTGCTTGACACCTGCTCTCCTCTTCTGAGTGTATCAGAAGAGTAGTATTTGCAAATAAAATCATAATTACGTACTGAGAGTTTTTTCAGTGAAAATCTGAACAAAAATTATAGATGTTTTGTTGTCAGAATTCTTTACCTGAACTGCCAGAAACTTCTTCTTGAACATAGTCCACATCATCATCAGAGTCATCTACAATATCTTCCTCTGACAAATCAACGTCAATTTCTTCTAAATCACAATATAACTCGCGAGCAATTTCTTTGTCCTTCAAGCCACACTTCGCCATGTCGACACTACTGAGACCGCGTGGGAAAAAATCACTGCTCACAAAACCCGACAAATAAAAAGGGAAGCACACCCTTCCACAGCATGCCTGCACTATCTAGTGACCAATACTCGAACTACAGTCCATACAGCGCCTCCCAGACAAGCGGGAGCCGTAAGAACACACAAAGGAAAGAAGGGAAAGAACGAGAACACGCGCCCGTAAAATTACGGGCACCGGACGGCACGTCGCGCACGCCCGTATTTTTACGGGCGTCGGCACCTAGGTGTTAAGGAAGTCCAGTAGATTCGAGTAATCTGACTTGTTCGCCACGTACAGTGCGGCGTGTTCCCCAGTGAGCTTAGAGTAGTATGTTGTGGGGTTGTGTTTTTTGTTAAATTCCTTGTTTAGGAGACTGAGGTCTCCGTAGTTGTGTATGATGACTGGTGGGAAGCCAGTCGCGGTATTGTTTGGGTTCTGCGTAGCTGCTGGTATGTTTGTGGATGCTGCAGTTGCAGGGTTGTTTATGTTGGTCCCTGTGTTGCCTTTGTTGTTGATTTGCGGTGTGGTTGGGGTTGGCAACAGCACTCGGCCATTGCCTCGTGAGTTTGTGGGCTCCCTACCCGTATAAATACGGACGGAGCGCCTGACGCATAGCAATGGCTACCTGGTAAAGCTTAACTGCTAAGCTTACGACTCGAAGCAGACTACTGTAGCTGTATCGTCATTCATTCGACCTAAATTGTGTCTCATATTTCAATGGACCAACTTTGTTTCGATTTGGAGGTGCGGCTTAGATTCGGAAAAATTTTTTTTCCTTGATTTCGAGTCTCATTTTTTAGGCGTGGCTTAGATTCAAGTGCGGCTTGGATTTGAGTAAATACGGTAAGCTCAGCATAGGTCAAATACATGAAAATATTGTCACACACGTTTACAATAATCTGCACACAGTATTTTTTTTTTCAACCTCTGATAGGCTTTAAATAAAAGGCAAGTTCATAAAAAACAATTATTTTATTACCAAATGTTTTGTACCCTTATGGTTACTTTTCCAACATAATCACCAAAAAGATTGAAACATTTTCGTACCTGTGGACAAGCTTTGCAATACCCTCTTCAAACAATATTGCAGCCAATGATTGCGAATGGGCATTGATTTTGTTTTGAAGATCTTTGTTGGTTTGAAAGTGCTGCCCTCCTAGCCACGTCTTCAGTTCAGGGAAAAGGTGAAAGTTGGTGGGTGCCAGGTCAGGACTGTACAGCAGATGATCAAAAATGTCCCATTGAAATTGTTCAAGGCACTGTTGAGTTGTGCCAGCAGTGTGTAGATGAGCGTTGTCATGGATCAACACAATTCCTGAAATCAAATGCGTATTTGGTCTTCAAAACAAACAAAGAGGTATGCTGACCGAAGACATGGCTACGAGGGCAGCACTTTGGAACCAACAAAGATCTTAAAAACAATGTCAGTGCTTATTTGCAATCATTGGCGGCAACATTTTTTGAAGAGGATAGTGCAAAGCTTGTCCACAGGTATGATAAATGTCTCAATCTTTTCGGTGTTTATGTCGAAAAGTAACCATAAGTGTACAGAACTTGTGGTAATTAAATAATTGTTTTCTATGAACTTGTCTTTTAGTTATAGCTTATTGGAAGTTGAAAAAATAAAAACAGCCCTCATATTTTGGCACAATTTGTATTAATTCTTACAATTTGCTTAGGGCAACCCATGACAATTGGGGTCGCACTCAGCCGTACAGTACGATATACCTCCTGCTATGCCAATACAACAACCACACTACTCACTGACTCTAACAGCAATATCACTTACTGGTCATACTCGGCACTTGCCAATCAATTGCTGGCTTATCATTCAAGTATACAAGCAAAATATGCTTATCTCTGAGTAAGGGACCACGTATCCTTTACAAAAGACTGTTTTAAACAAGGAAGGGAAAGCTGAAAGATGGCAGGAATGCATAAAGGACACTCTAAGGAAAAACATAAACACAATATTGTAGAAAGAGAAGAGGTAGTAAAGGAGAATGAGAAGGGAGGGTTGACACTGTGAGAAGAATTTGACAGATCTAAGTTGAAATAAGTCCCCTGAAGTAGATTACATTCCCCCAGAATCATTAAGATCCTTATGAGTGACAGCCATGACAAAACTATTCCATCTGCAAAACTAATGATGTGTACTAAATAATTTAATTGGATAGATAAAAAATCTACTCACCAAGCAGTGGCAGAACACACGTGTAAAAGAGGATTGTAATTAGGCAAGCTTTCAGAGCCAGTGGCTCCTTCTTCAGACAGAAGAGTTGAAGGGGAAGGAAGAGGATTGAAGAGGTGTAGGAAAATTGGTAGATTTTGGAGAAGTCACCCAGAACTGAGGATCAGGGGAGACTTAACACAGGATGAGAAGGAAAGACTGATTGTTGGCTACTGCATCAGATGAGATTTGAAAACCTGAGAGCTTAAAGGTGGAAGACAAGGTAACAGGCAAGACAGAAATTGCTGCTTTAACATCACGCATGTGTTAATAAGAGTGAAAAACTAAGTGCATTGTACGTAACAGAGGTGGGAGCGGGTGATAAAAAATAGATGGGTAAGACAATGAAAGATGTAGAAAACTGAAATGGAGTGAGGAAAAGAGTACTTACTGTGAAGAAATGCTGAGGTGGAAGAAATTAATGTAAATTAAGCCCAGGTGAGAGGCGAAAACCAAGGACATGTAGCGCTAGTTCCCTCTTGCAGAGTTCTTAGAAAATGGTGTCTGGGGGAAGAATCCAGGTGGCACATGTAGTGAAACAGGCACCGCAGTTGCGATTGTCATGTTGACAGTATACACCATCTGCCTATGCCTAATTGATAATTTCGCAGTAACTTTTCTTTTCTTCACTCCGTTTTAGTTTTCTACATTTTTCATTGTCTTACCCACCTATTTTTCACCGCTCCCCCTCCCACCTCTGTTACATACAATGCACTTAGCTTTTAACTCACATTAACTCATGTATGATGGCTTAGCTACCCTATCTTCCACCTTTCAGCCCTCAGGTTTTAAAATGTCATCCGATAAAGTCCCTAACAATGTCTTTCCTTCTCATCCCGTGCTAAGTCTGCCCTGACCCGCGGTTCTGAGTGACTTTCCCAAAATCTACCCTTTTTCCTAGACCTCTCCAGTCCTTTTTCTGTGCATGCTCTTCTTTCCCCTTCAACCCTTCTGCCTGAAGGAGCCACTGGCTCCAAAAGCTTGTCTAATTACAACCCTCTTTAATGCATGTGTTCTGCTGCCACTTGGTGAGTAGATTTTTTATCTATCCAGTTAAATTATTTTGTCAAAAATTATTTTTGTTGTTATAATGACATGTACTGTTACATTGGGAGCCACCCTGTGCTATTAGTGATGTCATCTCACGGTCACCGCAGTGTGGTATTATCACAGTGACTGGTCACGTTGGAAGCTGCACAGTGCTATTCTCACAGTGCTTATGTCTTAATCTCTCTATACGGGTACTACAGAGCAGTAGCTTATGAAATCTTCTGGCTGAGCATATCTTATGTAGCTCGGTTGCAGCAGTAAAGTCCACTACTTTCTTTCCAGAGATCACACCTAACCATATACAGGGTGAAAATTCTTGAACTATAAGAAAAAAAAGTTGTTTACAAATTAAGGCGTGCACACACTTTATTCAACATGTATTCAGATTTAGGTTATGACATGTTTGATATGCTTGCCTTCATTGGTGATGACGTGACGCAGACGAATAAAGAAATACTGCATAACCCGCTGAAGTGTCCGAACATTGATGCTGTTGATGACCTCCTGAATGGCTCTTTTCGGCTCAGAAAATTGTTTGGGGTTATTGCTGTTCACCTCATCTGTAATATAGCTCCACAAAAATTAGTCGCATGTGTTCAGATCTGGAGACAATGACGACCAGTCACCTCTAGAACATCAAACACTCTCCTGCTTCAATAGGGTTGAGCTCCATCTTGCATAAACTGCATCTTGTTGAAATCAGAGTCACTTTGGATGTGTTGTTGCGGTCTTCAGTCCAGAGACTGGTTTGATACAGCTCTCCATGCTACTCTATCCTGTGCAAGCTTCATCATCTCCCAGTACCTACTGCATCCTATATCCTTCTGAATCTCCTTAGTCTATTCATCTCTTGGTCTCCCTCTACGATTTTTACCCTCCATGCTGCCCTCCAATACTAAATTGGTGGTCCCTTGATGCCTCACAACATGTCCTACCAACCGATCCCTTTTTCTATTCAAGTTGTGCCACAAACTCTTCTTCTCTCCAATTCTATTCAATACCTCTTCATTAGTTGTATGATCTTCCCATCTAATCTTCAGCATTCTTCTGTAGCACCACACTTCGAAAGCTTCTATTCTCTTCTTGTCTAAACTATTTATTGTCCCGTTTCACTCCCATACATGGCTACACTCCATACAAATACTTTCAGAAATGACTTCCTGACACTTAAATCTATACTCAATGTTAACAAATTTCTCTTTTTCAAAAACGCTTTCCTTGCCATTGCCAGTCTACATTTTATATCTTCTCTACTTCGACCATCATCAGTTATTTTGCTCCCCAAATAGTAAAACTCCTTTACTACTTTAAGGGTCTCATTTCCTAATCTAATTCCCTCAGCATCACCCGACTTAATTCAACTACATTCCATTATCCTTGTTTTGCTTTTGTTGATGATCATCTTATATCCTCCTTTCAAGACACTGTCCATTCCGTTCAACTGCTCTTCCAAGTCCTTTGCTGTCTGATAGAATTACAATGTCATCAGCGAACCTCAAAGTTTTTATTTCTTCTCTATGGACTTTAATACCTACTCCGAATTTTTCTTTTGTTTCCTTTACTGCTTGCTCAATATACAGGTTGAATAACATTGGGGATAGGCTACAACCCTGTCTCACTCCCTTCCCAACCACTGCTTCCCTTTCATGCCCCTCAACTCTTTATAACTGCCATCTGGTTTCTGTACAAATTGTAAATAGCCTTTCGCTCCCTGTATTTTACCCCTGCCACCTTCAGAATTTGAAAGAGAATATTCCAGTCAACGTTGTCAAAAGCTTTCTCTAAGCCTACAAATGCTAGAAACGTAGGTTTGCCTTTCCTTAATATATTTTCTAAGATAAGTCGTAGGATCAGTATTGCCTCACGTGTTCCAACATTTCCACAGAATCCAAACTGATCTTCTCTGAGGTCGGCTTCTACCAGTTTTTCCATTCGCGTTAGTATTTTGCAGCTGTGACTTATTAAACTGATAGTTCGGTAATTTTCACATCTGTCAACACCTGCTTTCTTTGGGATTGGAATTATTATATTCTTCTTGAAGTTTGAGGGTGTTTCGCCTGTCTCATACATCTTGCTCACTAGATGGTAGAATTTTGTTAGGCCTGGCTTTCCCAATGCTGTCAGTAGTTCTAATGGAATGTTGTCTACTCCCAGGGCCTTGTTTCGACTTAGGCCTTTCAGTGCTCTTTCAAGCTCTTCATGCAGTATCATATCTCCTATTTCATCTTCATCTACATTCTCTTCCATTTCAATAATATTGTCCTCAAAAACACCGCACTTGTCTAGACACTATATATACTCCTTCCACCTTTCTGCTTTCCCTTCTTTGCTTAGAACTGGGTTTCCATCTGAGTTCTTGATATTCATGCAAATGGTTCTCTTTTCGCCAAAGGTCTCTTTAATTTTCCTGTAGGCAGTATCTATCTTACCCCAAGTGATTTGCGCCTCTACATCCTTACATTTGTCCTCTAGCCATGCCTGCTTAGCCATTTTGCACTTCCTATCGATCTCATTTTTGAGACATTTGTATTCCTTTTTGCCTGCTTCAGTTACTGCATTTTTATATTTTTTACTTTCATCAGTTAAATTCAATATCTTTTCTGTTACCGAAGGATTTCTATTAGCCCTCGTCTTTTTACCTACTTGATCCTCTGCTGCCTTCACTACTTCATCTGTCAAAGCTACCCATTCTTCTTCTACTGTATTTCTGTCCCCCTTTCTTGTCAGTCATTCCCTAATGCTCTCCCTGAAGCTCTCTACAACCTCTGGTGCTTTCAGTTTATCCAGGTCCCATCTCCTCAAATTCCCACCTTACTGCAGTTTCTTCAATTTTAATCTACAGTTCATAACCAATAGATTGTGGTCAGAATCCACATCTGCCCCCGGAAATGTCTTACAATTTAAAACCTGGTTTCTGAATCTGTTTCTTACCATTATATAATCTATCTGATAGCTTTTAGTATCTCCAGGGTTCTTCCATGTATGCAACCTTCTTTTATGATTTTTGAACCAAGTGTTAGCTATGATTAAGTTATGCTCTGTGCAAAATTCTACCTGGCAGCTTCCTCTTTCATTCCTTACTCCCATTCCATATTCACCTACTACATTTCCTTCTCTTCCTTTTCCTACTATTGAGTTCCAGTCACCCATGATTATTAAATTTTCGTCTCCCTTCACTATCTGAATAATTTCTTGTATCTCATCATACATTTTATCAATCTCTTCGTCACCTGTGGAGCTAGTTGGAATATAAACCTGTGCTAGGTGTGGGCTTCGTATCTATCTTGGCCAGTCAAATTGTGGGCACTGAATAGTATTTATACTTCAAAACATTTTCTTCTAAATGTAATTGCATAACTTAATTCAAAAATTCTCTTTATCCATTGATTTCACTTACTATGCCAACCAAGGATCACTGCTAACTTCAAGATAACTGAGTGCAATAATCTCTGGCTAGTGTGTTATTAACTCTCAATAAACAGTAAATTATTATCTCCGTAATTTTTGATCACTTTAGCCACTTCCTGAATAAGAAAATTAATCAATTTTCATGCACCCTACCTTGTCCCTACTCTCCACAATATTTCAGTATTCAAAGTTTGTATCAGTTTTGCATAATACGAGCTCCAAGACAGAGATGAATTAGTTCTTTCTTTTAAATCTGTAATAGCTTTCAAATTTTTATTCAGAAAAAAATCTCTTCTCAGCATGGCTTTTTTTAAACAAATCCTTGGCAAATATGTTTTAGTTCAGTGTTTTCCAAAATATTAAGCACACACACACTTCTGACTTCTCCTCAGATGTCACAAACAGTTTTGATAAAGAACAGTATGTACACATTACTGCCATGTAATTTACAAGGTGTGTACATCCCGGGAAACTGGGAAATCCAGAAAAAATGCAGGCAATTTTTTCATTGTGAAAAACCTGGGAACTTTTTAGAATTCCAGGAATTTTTCACTATTTTAATTTTCAGTTAAATTTCTGCAATTTTGCCTGGTAAGAAGTGATCCTGTAATAAAGACTTTTACTTTAACATGCCGCTGCAGAGTGATACTGCAACAGTAAAACGTAAACAAGAGATTAACACCAAAATAAAACTTTAGTTGGAAAGAAAATGCACCATTTACAACAACAAAACACGGTGCACAGACGAGCGTCTGCCAATAGGAAAATGTGCCAGAGACCTTAGGACGAAGACAGTGCAATAGTTTGTGACAACAACCTGCTTTTGATGAGCGTGATGTCACAATCGTTTACATTTTTAATAGATTGCAAGAACATATTTCGAATGGTGTTTTAAGAAGCACTAATTTCAAAGTGAATTTCCTGTTATACAAGATGAATAACATTATGTGTGAGAATGTACAATGAATTTCTTAAGTCATGGAGTGTTTGACTCTCATTCAGAACTTAACAGTTTGAGGATGAGCCATGTAGAAAAATGTTGGGCCCAGGAGACTAGCCATTTATGGTAATATTTAATATTTTGCTGGCACATTTGTGTTTTATATGTCTTGAAGGAGAACAAATGCTAAAAAGACCAAGCTTCAAGCCTAGTTTTTCATGTTTATTTTAGCTCTTCAGTAGACTACAAATTCTGCAATAACATTGGTAAAAACGATAATTATCCAGAATGAGATTTTCATTCTGCAGCGGAGTGTGCGCTGATATGAAACTTCCTGGCAGATTAAAACTGTGTGCCAGACCAAAACTCGAACTAGGGACCTTTGCCTTGCAAGTGCTCTACCATCTGAACTGCCCAAGCACGACTCACGCCCCGTCCTCACAGCTTTACTTCTGCCAGTACCTCATCTCCTACCTTCCAGATTTTACAGAATCTCTCATGCAAACCTTGTAGAACTAGCACTCCTGAAAGAAAGGATAATGCGGAGACATGGCTTAGCCACAGACTCGGGGATGTTTCCAGAATGAGATTTTCGCTCTGCAGTGGGGTGTGCATTGATATGAAACTTCCTGGCAGAAGTAAAGCTGTGAAGACAGGGCATGAGTCGTGCTTGGGTAGCTCAGATGGTAGAGCACTTGCCCGCGAAAGGCAATGGTCTCGAGTTCGAGTCTCGATCCGGCACACAGTTTTAATCTGCCAAGAGGTTCCTGGATAATTATCCTTGAAAAAAAAAAGTGAGAAGTGAGTTCTTGAGCAGTTGCCCACATAACGAGCTTTTCTATGGAAAAGTCGAAGTGCTCGATGGAACATGTACTCGGCCAAGTAACCCACAATATGTTTAGTGCACGGCAATGAAATTTATGATCATGGCTGTCAGGAATATTCAACTACTGCAATTTAAATTGTGCTCTTAGGATCCTACCTGACCACACACATGGAGAAGAAAAAGTCAAAAATATTTTGACAACCAATGTTATACGTGAAAGCTAAGCTTTTCTGGTAACTATACTGTGTGTATATTAATTTGAACCATTAACTTTTCCTATTTGCATGCTCGCACAACTTTACAGTGATGTTGCTACTGGCTGACTACATCACGTGTCTTGTGCCATGAATATTTGCTGTCATCGGCTGGCGAGATCATGTGACCTCAGCTTTGATAGGCTGACAAAAGCACATCAAAATCTTGATTTCAGTGCTTCACAAGCTACCATGCTGTATTTGGTAAAATTTGTATTTACACTTTCGTAATACCAAAATATACAGTATATATATTTCTGCACATTAGAGATCTTTCCAAAACACACTGCTTTTTGCTGTGTTTCGTATCCTGAAGTGCTAGGAAGTTCTATGCCAGTTTATAAAACCTTTACCATTCAAAGGATTTAGAAGTTTTAAGTCTCCGAGGGAAAGTACAGGTGGTCGTAATCAAACTTTCCACATTTAACACATTATAACATGAAAACTAATTACTGTATGAGTTCCAAACTTTGTAGCATTAATGTGCAGAGTATGAGGCGCATGATTTCCATGTGTCACAGTGCCACTGTCTACTTTTAACTATGGCCACCAGTTGCCATGATCAGTCATCATGATTCATAGTCACACACACCTAGCAGGGCATTATTGGTGAAGCTCTATAATCAAAACTACAGTAATGCCGCAGCGGCACATCTAGAATATTGCCATCTGAAAGGATTATGGAAGGGTCCTCTTTCTCCACCTGCTGTGTGGAGCACGATGTAGTAGTTCAAATCAACTGGAGAACTGGGTGTCGCTCCAGGAAGAGGCTGATGACCATTTGCACCACAGGTGATTGATAAAACCGCTGTTGCTATGGCAGACAACACTGTGTAATTCCCGATCATGAGGCAGTGTGCGTGCTGTGTCACAACAGTTGAACATCCCATGGTCCACTGAACAGAAGGTTCTTCAAACCATTCTGAAATGATTGTAAACATAGGTTTCTGCGGCTGTTGTCACAGTTAATAAAATTCTTCTGGGTTTGAGGCCACATTGTCAAATATAAAATTCCAACCTTTCGACAACTGTTGCAAGATGCCTTCCTCAGGGTGTATTGCTAACTGCTGTATGAGAACTAGTTTGATTACTTATATACTATGGTGGAGTGCTGTCATTGGATATGAAGGTGAGGAGGAAGGATATTAGGTGTTATTTTATTGGTCTTTGCATTGTGTGTTGTCATTTGCGGAAATAGACGTTTTCCATAGGAATTTCCTTTATTGCATGCCACTGGTGGAAATTGACGAATAGGAGACTGAGCAGCAAGTGCAGTGTAAGATTGTTTACTAACTACTTAGTATCAGCTAGGGTGTGTCAGCACACTGTGTACCCTCCACCGCTGTGCCCTACTGCACGCCTGTTGCTTTGCAAGAACTGTCCTTCCACAAGATGCTGGAAGTCAGTGCCTGTCCTTTCTATTCATGTGGTCTGGTTGCTTGGCCATTTCTATAGCCTTTTTAATCTTCTTCCTCAAACTAAACAGCTGTTTCGCCAGTACGCAGGCCTCTCAAAATTCGATATTCATCTTGCACTGTTCCTGATGTTCTACCACAGTTGATTTATTGTATTGTTTGAGACGGATATATCTCTCATGTTCAGATAACATTGTGCTTATTGGATACCCAGTCTCACCTACATACACCAGTCCACATTCGCACTCGATTTCATAAACTCCAGCAGCATGAAACATGTCAACTGTATCATTGGTTGAGCCCAGAACATCTTTCCTTTTGTTGTTGCTATGAAAAATCAGCTTAATACCTGCCTGATGTATAATTTTGCCCAGACTTTCAGTAACCCCTTGTACGTATGGTAGCAGGGCAGTGTCCCTTGCTTCGTTCTGCATTTCCTTATTGCCCACCTCCTTCAGGGCCATAGTTTTATATATCGTCATGTCATAGGCATTAGCTCCAAAAATTGACCTGTGGTTCTGTAGTTCAGCTTTGTGATTGTGTTCATTGCTGATACTGTAGGCTCTCTTAGTTAAACTTTGCAGGGCTGATTTCTATTGCGTAGGACGGTGGTGGGAGGATGCATGCAGGTACCTGTCCGTGTTGGTGGGCTTCCTATAAATACTGTGCCCGAACTTCCTGTCAGGCTCATGGTAAACTTCCACATTGAGAAAAGGCCATACCCCGTATTTTTCTATCTCCATGGTAAAGTTAATTTTGCTGTGCTGCTGATTGAGATGTTGCTGGAAGTTCTGAAGCTCTTCTTCTCCGTGTGGCCAGATGACAAAGGTGTCATCAACATACAATAGCCAGCATTCTGGGCATAATGGTGCATACTGGAGTGCTGTTTCTTCGAACGCTTGCATAAAAATGTCTGCTGTGACAGGCGATAGAGGGGTACCCATAGCTACACCGCCCATCTGCTCATAGAAATCCCCTTTCCACCTGAAATAGGTTGTCATCAAATAGTGGCGGACTAGCTTGCAGATGTCAGTTGCCTTGTGTTCCTCTAAGATGTTCATGGTGTCCATCATGGTTACATTTGTGAATAAAGACTTCATGTCAAAACTGACCATCAGATCCATACCCGAGACACGCTTTTCTTTCAGAAATGCTAAAAAGTGGGCGGAGTCCAAGACGTTTGAATCTGTGTGCCTTATTAGACATGTACGCTTTGGAGCCAATTCTTTCGCTAGTTTGTAGGTTGGTGAGTTAATACTGCTCACTATCAACCATGAAGGAAAGACTTCTTTGTGGACCTCTGGTACACCATATATTCTTGGTGCCTGTGGCACTTGTGGAATGAGTCTTCGGGCCATGTCAAAATTCATCCTAGTTTGCTTCAGTAGCGCTTGCGTTGATTTCATTATTTTGACCGTCGGATCTCACTTAAGTTTATGGTAAATGGGTTCCCTCAAAAGATCATCCATCCGCTTATCGTAATCTACTGTGTCCGACACTATGGTGGCATTTCCCTTGTCTGGCTGTATTACCACTATCTGAGAGTTATTCTTCAGCTCCTTGATGGCATGATGTTCCTCCTTACTGATGTTTTGTTTCGGAGGCTTTGTGTGAGCCAAGACTTGTACCACTTCTTGCCGTATCTTCTCTGCCTCTGGTTGTGGTAGGTGATGAACCGAAGCCTCCAATGATTCCATAATGTCTTCTTTCAGTACTAGTTTTTGTGTGATTGCATAGTTAATCCCTTTAGCCAGAATTTGTGTGGCTGCATTGCTCAAGGTGTGGCTGGAGAGGCTCTCCAATGTTCGTCACGTGTCCAAAATCGGTCCTTCATCCGCTTTGTTCCATTGCAATTTGTCGAACTTCGTCATCTGGCAGTTGGTGGTATTTTCACTTGATCTTGTGGCTTGTTGAAAGGTTAACCTGTCTACCTTCTCCTAGTCATCCTCATCCAGTTTTCCACTCAGGAAGAGGTGCAGTTCACACAGTTTTATGTTGTTCATGTTAAGACTACCACGAATGTGGCGGATCCTTTCCCGCAACAAAGCTTCTTTTCAGCCTCAGTAATTCGAGCTGCCCGATGTTTCCGTCATCCTCATCCAGTTTTCCACTCAGGAAGAGGTGCAGTTCACACAGTTTTATGTTGTTCATGTTAAGACTACCACGAATGTGGCGGATCCTTTCCCGCAACAAAGCTTCTTTTCAGCCTCAGTAATTCGAGCTGCCCGATGTTTCCGTATATCTGCGCATACAGATTCATTAAATGTAAACATAGGCTTCTGCAGCTGTTGTCCCAGTCAATAAAATTCTTCTGGGTTAGAGGCCACATTGTCAGCTATAAAATTCTGGCATTTTGGCGACTATTGCAAGATGGCTTCTTCAGGGTGTACTGCTAAGCGGTAGCAGAACACCAGGAACAGTGCAAGATGGAGATTGAATTTTGAGAGTTCCACATACTGGCGAAACAGCCATTTAGTTTGAGAAGGAAGATTAGAGAGGCTATAGAACAGCCAAACAACCCAACAGCATGAATAGAGAAGACAGGTACCAACTTCCAGCGTCTTGGCTGCCAGCAGTGACAGCTTTGCGGAAGGATGGCACTCGCAAAGCAACAGGCAACAGGCCACAACGGCGGAGGGTATACAGAGTGCTGACGCACCCTAGCCAATACTAGGCAGTTAGTAAACAACACTATGCTGCAGTCGCTGCTCAGTTTCCTATTCGTCGATTTCCACCAGTGGCAAGCAGTAAAGGAAACTCCAATGGAAAATGCCTATTTCTGCCAATGACAACACATAATGCAAAGACCAATAAAAGAACACCTAATATCCTTCCTCCTCACCCTCATATCCAATGACAGCACTCCTCCATAGTATATAAGTAATGAAACTAGTGCTCATTCAGCAGTTAGCAATAAACCCTGAGGAAGGTGTCTTGCAATAGTCGCCGAAAGGTCGGAATTTTATAGTTGACAATGCGGCCTCAAACCCAGAAAAATTTTATCGACGATTCTCAAATGATACCTGTACAAGATCCATACCATACAGCAGCTTGCATCACAGGATGCACAACATGGTGTTGACTTTGCTCTCCACTTTCTGATGAGGACTAGCCCTGGACCATCCTATGGACAGACGAAGCTCATTTTCCTCTGATGGTTAGATGAACACAGAATTGCTGAGTGTGAGGATCTTCACCTCCAGTCACTGTGCATGAAGTTCCTCTGAATGGTGAATGTCTTACTGTACAGTGTGGCTTCATGGCTACATTCATCAGTGACCCACTCTTTTTTGAACAGGTTGGTGCTCAAGGACCAAAGACATGCAGTGTGACTTGCCAACTTTCCTGTGATAAGCTTCACCGGCACGTCTTACCCACCCTGCAGGAGAGAGACACATTGAACTCACCAGTTTTCATGCAAGATTGGGTCCCACCATAAATCGCTTGTGAAGTTCACCTGCTTCTCTGAAACACATTTGGAAACAACCGAATTGTCAGCCGATCGTTTCCAAATGCTTGGCCAGGATGATCACCTGATCTCACTCCCTGTGGTTTCTAGTTGTGGGGTTACCTGAAGGACAAGGTTTCCCAAGCAAACATTCACACATGTGCTGATTTGAAGCTCAGCATATCAAGAAAGGTAGCCAGCATATGTACAGACATGCTTCATTCTGCTGTGTTGAATGCAGTCGTGTCTTTCAGACTCTTCTGGACACTGATGGCCACCATATTGAGCCCCTATTGTAGCAGTATGGTACTGGTATGTAATGGTGCGATGGACCATTGCAGCACATAAAAATTGTTTCAATTGGATTGATTGTGCTTTATTTCTCTTCTCCATGTCCTTGACATTAATGCTGCCAAGTTTGGTATTCATTCGATAATTAGTTTCTGTGTTATAACATGTTAAATAGGAAAAATTTAACTATAACCATCCAGTGTATTGTCAATTAACACAAGAAAAGATCTACTTTTGCCCGGGGTACAGTGTATTTTCACTCGGGAAAAAAGTGTATTTTTAATCTGGCCATCTGGGAAATTTTTCTTCTTGTTTGCATATACACCATGACTTTAATATATGTGTGTCAGCAAGTGTGTCTATCTCAGGGCTGAACATAAATCATTTCATTTAACATTTTGATACAGTTTTGCATTGTTTTAAAAACACAGACCATAGCATCTGAGGGAAGTTTGTGGCATCTTCTTCTTGTGTGTGGTCTTTGTCTGTTTGAAGTCTGTGTCCAGTGACATTAACATTTTGTACAAGGTTGAAGATCCCTTTGACTGTGACTTTGGTGTTATGCTGCCCATGAAACATTAAAAACAAACAAATGAATACATTTTTACTTCTAAGAAAAATTAAAATCATACATGTAAGTGTTGCATTCGTTTTTTAATACTTAAAATCTATAAGCTCGGATGTGTACGTACCATATGTCATTGCTGCAATAACTGATACAGAAATACACCCTGCATCATCACTCCGACCTCCGGAAAGACAAGTTTGAGTTCAGGAGAAATGTAGGAATACATGAGGCCACACTACCTTCCTACTTATCTTAGAAGATAGACTAAAGAAAGGAAAACCTACATTTATAGCAGTTGTAGGTTTAGAGAAAGCTTTCGAAAATATCGAAACAAAGGTTTTAATAAAATGTTTAACATTCAAATATAAATATAATTGTTAAGGAGTCTTTCCTTGAAGATATTGGTATGAATTGTAGCTTTGTAAATTTGTGAAATGTGGGCAATAATCAACTCAGACAAGAAAAGAATAGAAGCTTTTAAGATGTGTACAACTTTGCTTCCCCTGTTTGCCGATAGGTGGCGACAGTGGTAGGTAGCGATCGAAAGAAACAGATCGCAGACATCAGGAAATTAGCTTGGACCTCGGTCAACATTACCTCATTCAAACATTAGTCAATTTGTGTCTGCATCATAAAGTTGTTCTTGGTTGAAAATGTCAGTTTACGAGCCTAATTCTCGTCATTTACATGAGGTGTTACTGTTTTGTTTCAGTATCAAGAAAACAGCCGCTGAGTCTCATCGAATGCTCTCAAGTGCATATGGTAATGATGCTATTATTGAAATAATGTGTCGTGAGTGGTTTCAACACTTCAAGAAGGGTGATCTTCACATCGTAGTCTGTCATAGTGGTGGAGAGAATGTTTTCGAAGATGCAGAATTGGAGACAGTGTTGAGTGAAGACCCGCGTCAAACTCCAGAAGAATTGGCATGATTAGTGGCAGTAACACAGCAAGCCATTTCAAAATGTCTCAAGGCTATGGGCATGACTCAGAAAGAAGGAACTTGAGTCCCGTGTGAGCTGAAACCAAGAGACGTTGAACGGCGTTTGTGTGTTTGTGAACAGTTGCTTCAGAGGCAAAAATGGAAGGGATTTCTGCAACGCATTGTGACCGGGGACGAAAAATGGGTTAATTACGATAATCCTAAACGCAAAAAATCATGGGGATATCCCTGTCATGTCGATGGCCAAACCGAATATTCACGGCTCCTAGATTATGCTCTGTATTTGGTGGGACCAGCTCAGCTTCGTGTACGATGAGGTGTTAAAACCAAGTGAAACAATCACAGGTGCTTATTATCAAACACAGTTAATGCACTTGAACAGAGCATTAAAAGGCAAATGGCCACAATACAGCGAAGGGCATGATGAAGTGAATTTGCAGCACGACAACGCTCGACGCCAGGTTGCAAAAGAGGTCAAAACGTATTTGGAAATGTTAAAATGGGAAATCGTACCCCACCCACCATATTCTCCAGACATTGCTCCCTCTGACTATCACCTGTTTAGATCAGTGGCGCATGACCTGGCTGACGAACACTTCCGATATCATGAAGTAGTCACAAATTGGATTGATTCGTGGATCGCTTCAAAAGATGAACCATTTTTTCGACGCAGGACTTGTACACTGCCTGAAAGATGGGAGAAAGTAGTGGCCAGCGATGGAAAATACTTTGAATGATACATGTGTAACCAATTTGTTTCATTAAAGCCTCAAATGTTGGGGAAAAATGGCGGAAGCAGAGTTGTACATCTTCTACATAGGAACGTTGAACATTAGATAAGTAGGTCAATTAATAATGAGGGTTGTACTGAATTGAATTGAGAGAGAAAACTATGTTTGATGCACTTCTTGATGAAAAGAAGGGATCAGTTGATAGGACACATACAAGTATCAGAGAATTTTGAATTTGGTGCTGGAAGAAAATGTGAGGGGTAAAAATGGTGAAGGGAGACCAGGGCTTGAATATAGTAAGCAGGTTAAAATGGATGTAGGCTGTGATAGTTTTGTAGATATGAAGAGGTTTGCACAGGATAGATATCATGGAGAGCTGCATCAAGCCAGTTTCTGGACTGAAGACCACAGCAGCATCATGCTAAGAAAATTAGTAGCACATTATACAAGAAAATTCAAGGATCTAGTGAGGAAGACATAATCACATGCAGATAACATTGGGTGTACAGAGATCTAAAGAAGTTAGCCAAATTAAAAATAGTAACAGTGTCAAGAAAATTCGAAATTCAACAAATAAAAGGGAAAAGGCTGAAACGTATTGACTCTGCATAATGCAAAACAAACAGAAGAATTAATAGCACTGTGAAAATGTAGTGAAAGTGTGTAGTGTTGCTGGAAAAATCGCCAAAGCAATGTAAAGGTTCACTTGCTTTCTCTAAAGCAAGTGAACCTTTACATTGCTTTGGCGATTTGAGGTGTCCTATTTGTTTTCCTTTTTAAATTGTTCACACTTACTCTGTATTCTATATTCATAAATTGTCTGCAAAACCTCACTATTATTAAATAGCAATTTAAAAAAAAAAGATAGATGCTGCTGTGGGATATTCACAAAGTGAAAATGGGTACTAGTTGCACACTGCGCATACTGGAAGTGCATTGACTGTGGTATATTCACTTGGTGAAAATGGGTACTAGTTTAACACTGCGCATACTGGAAGTGCATTGGCTGCTCAGACAAGCCCCACCTCCTTCTCCAATGGCAACCAGCTTACAGCTGATAAAAGAAGCAAACATGTAATAAGGTAAGGCATGCATAGGTGACATGAAAGTTGATGGCAAGTTGGTGGAAGAACCAGGTACCAGTAAAGCCTCTTCACTCATTTTTGTAAAAAGTATTGACCACTAGGGACAATACCACACATGAATCAACACTATTCACACAATGGCTGCTTATTGCTATGGTGCACAATACTGTTATGTAGATAATGTTAGCAGGAATCGTAAGCATTCAGGAGCAGCCCATAGTCAGCTAAATTTCACCGACCAGAGAAGGGTGAAGTAAAAGTGTGTGGTTAGTGTAAAGATATTTTAATGTTGAAACTTTCTGCAAACCAAAAAAAAAAAAAAATCTGAGAAATATACTACAAAGGAAATGCAAGGCATGTGGAAGTTTCTGCTGTGGTGTAAACACAACCAAGGGAGCCTCAGTTGTTATATGCAGCAGGAAATTGGCCTGTGGTACCAAAATAAAACATATTTCCTTCTGGCCCTATTTTATATGACATAGATAAAGGCCAGCTACGGATTTTGTAATTAGAACAGTATGCTGACTTCTAGCATGTCAAAATAGGCTTACCAGAATTATTTCGCGCGCGCACGTGTGTGTGTGTGTGTGTGTGTGTGTGTGTGTGTGTGTGTGTGTGTGCGCGCGCGCGCGCGCCCTCATAGTTTAATGGTACTATTTTTGTGGAAACATCTGCATTTCCATCACATAGTTTTCCATTTATGCCTGCCCTGAGGATGCTTTCTTGTCACCTCAGGAACAGAGATGCCATCCGTGCCAGTAGAATGTCCATAAGAAAGTGTACTTTTATATTTACATTTAACATGTCTCGGGTGAAGTGAGGTCCTGCAGCAACATTTCCTATGAGGCCAAGTTATACATAGCTGCATACCTGATGATGTAAGCATGGATTTCTGTTTCCCAGTGGTACATGTTATGTATATTTATACTACTGTGGTTAGTAAATGTTGCTTCATTGGTAAAGAGAACACTCCAAAAACATATCATCTGTCGTACATTGAAGAGCAAACCTATAAAATTCTATACAAAATAAAAATCATGTCCATAAGAGTGATGATGTAATGACAGATGAAAAGGATGGTATTTAAATCTTGTGATGTACATAAAGACACTTGTCTGACTGATTCCACATTGATTGGCGCGTGTCACACCATGTGGATTGATAAGCTTTGTAGCCAGAGCAGCTTCTTCCAGTACTATGACAGTCACAGTCTTCGTCCTCGACTTCTTTTTGATGTTCAAGCTGCACATTCACACTAGTTTCTTAATAATTCATGAAAATTCTTGACACGTCAGTCTCTAGTGATCACAGTAGATATCCCAGTGTTGCTGTACTGTTCTGACAACATTTCTTTGACATTCACCATAGTTATACAAGTATCTTGTCTTAACTTCTCTTAATTGGTGTATATGTCCGAGGGTTAGGAAAACTGAAACAAAAGTGAACTGTCAATAGACGACACATTTCCTCCTAGTTTTGCAGAAGACAATTGAACAGTCAAAAGATGGAGCCTGGCGTGAGAGTTCCTCTTTGTGCTGTTTACGGCTGTGATGGCTGATTCCAGCCACCTTGCCTTTCAGTTTTAGCACAATTCTTGGCTACCCTCACATAAAATGTCAACACTTACAGTAATGTGAACAAACGAGCGAAAAAAAAAGAAAAAAAAAAAGAAAGAAAAGAAAAGAAAAGAAAAAAAAGAAAAAGAAAAATCAGCCCACAATGGCCGGGTCTGACAGATCCATTGTTTTTTATACATTCCAGAATAAGTAAGACATAAATGTTCTTGAGAAATAGCCTGTTTGAAATATTCAGTTCTGTGTTTGTTTTGTATAGTACAGATGCCTTTATATCAGCAATGTCCGAAAGTGCATAAAATGTGCACAATGGCCAGTGTCTTGTGTGCCTTCCAACACTACACTTATCAGCCAGAACATAATGACCACCTACCTAATAGCTGGAATGTCCACCTTTGGCACAGTTAGCAGCAGCAGCAGTGTGTCATGGCATAAAAGCAGTGATGCCTGGGTAGGTCATTGGAGAGAGTCGGCACCACTTCTGCACACTGCACAAAAAAGTTACCTAATTCCCGTAAGTTCCAGGGGGTGGGGGAGGTCGGGGGGCCAGCACATCAATTGGAACTCACCATTTTGTTTGTTGAACCCCTCCATCACACTTGGCCTTATGACATGGTGTGTTATCTTGTTGAAAAAAGCCACTGCCATCATAAAAACATGATCATCATGAAGAGGTATGCATGGTCTGCAACAAGTGTACAATACTCCCTGGCCATCATGGTACCTTGCAGAAGCTCCACTGGACTCATGGGTGCCACATGAATGTTACCCAGAACATAATGGGGCCACCACCAACTTGTCTCCATCCCGCAGTACAGGTGTTGAGAAGCTGTTCCCCTGGAGGTCAACGGATTTCCACACTCCCATCGGCATGCTGAAGTAGGTGTTGGGATTCATCAGACCATGCAACACTCTGTCACTGCGCCAACACCCAGTGCCAATGGTCACATGCCCATTTCAATCGTAGTTTGCAATGTCACGGTGCTAACATTGCCATGTGCACGGGTCATCGGGTGGGGAGGCCTATTGTTAGGAGTGTTTGGTGCACTGTGTGTTCAGACGAACTTGTACTCTGCCCAGCATTAAAGTCGAAGTTAGTTCTGCCACAGTTTGTCGCCTGTCCTGTTTTACTAGTCTGCCCAGCCTACAACTTCAGACACCTGTAATGAGGGATGGCCACCAAGCCCCATGATGTCTGGATGTGATTTCGCCTTGGTTTCTCCAGGTGTTGAAGACACTCACCACAGCACTCCTTCAAGCCCTGACAAGTCCTGCAGTTTCCAAAGTAGTCGTGCTGAGCCTCTGGGCCATCACATTCTGCCCTTGCTCAAACTCAGATAGATCGCACAACTTTCCCCATTCTACACTTGGACAGCACGCTCACTGATACTATGTGCACCATGCGTGTGTCTGACTAGCAGACATTCCTCACCAGATGATGGTGCTATCACCTGGACAGGATTATTTCGTTTGGTCAGTGGTTGTAATGCTCTAGTTGATCAGTGTATATCCTGGACACATTGCATCAACTGCAACCACTCAATTCTTTGTTGAATTATAGACTGTATCTGACTTCCTCAGGTTACATGTTTCTTCATTGGTTTTATTGTTTGTATGCATTGATGACACAAAATACACATCAGTATAACACAAAAATTGGTTAAACAGAAAAAGCTAACATAAACAGACGGGCTGGGTCTCTTATACCAAGAACATGTTTCTTCCCATGTCAACAATCTGCTGGACAGAAAAGAGGAATGGTGAAACAAGTAGTGACCACTGGGAACTTTAAATGAAACCTGCAATGAATGACTTTATGATTAGTAGTGTACTGTTGTGGATATTTAAAAAAAAATCCACCTGTGTGTGAAAGACTCAGCCTGTCTGTTCAATATTAACAAGCATTACAAAATTATACATATCTTTTCACAAACTTTTGAGTGACGTCAAATATACAAGGTACTTGATCCCATAAAAAAAGAAAAAGAAAATGTAGTACAGTACTTCATTAGATACAAGAATTAAGACAATTAATTATGCAAAGAAATACGTCCTCCTCTGCATACTATAATTAGCTGAAAATCATGTTCTGATGTATTGAACCAATTTGGAAGTTAATGCAACATATATCATTTTAAATTATTATTTACTAATTTTGAGATTTGGCAGAGTTTTATATGTATAAAAATGCAGAATAGGTCTGACAAATTTAAAAGGGAAAACTGAAAGGAAATCCTGAAATTGCCAAAGCAATCCAATAGTTCTCTTGCATCATCTGATGATTTTGCCAAGCAGCACTATCCACATTGATTTAATTGTAGTAGTGCCATTATGGTACTCTTTCTTACTGTTTTCCAGCATACTCTTTCAATATGTTTCAGCCTTTTTTATCCTTCTGCTGTTTTTTCTTACATTTGTTATACAGCTCACTCTGTGTATCTGTATAACTAGAGGATTTTGAAAGAGGAATATAAGCTTTGCAAACTGGTCTAGTGAAATCTTAATTCATACGATAATTATAACAATGTAAATACAAATGTTTGATTTTTGTTAGGTGAAAGTGTAGAGACAACCACAGCTAGTGGTGGCCAGTTGGACATAATGGCTCAACAGCTGAAGTTCATAGCCTGCCTGAAAATCCTTATGGAAGAGCTTTCAACATTGGCAACAGGATTTGAAGTTGATGGTGGGCAGCTTCGTTATCAGCTTTACGTATGGCTCGAGCGTGAAGTTGAGGCATTGCGCCAGCTGTGTAACTACAGTTTTGGTGATCCAGATCTGACAGGTTCTGGTAAGCTGTTATCCTTAATGATACTTACAGTAACTACCTGCATGTAAGTTACTGAGTGCTATATTTTCATCTCACCCGGAGATTTATTGCTAATTGTATTAAGGCAAACCCCCAAGCCCCAACTTGCTTTGGTAGATAACAAAAGACCTGAATAAAATCTTACATTTCCATTTCTGATGTTAATATGTCATAGACGTCAGCAGAAAATGAAGATTTATCATGAAATTTATAACTGTGAATTGTAAGGTCATGTTATCACATTTTATTCCAAAATTATATTTATCAAAGGCCAAAACAGTTTATAAAATTTCTTGAGGCTTTTTTTCAGCTACAGAGTACTGAAGCTTGTTTGTATTTCTCAGCTATGGGTTACATAGTAAAGCATTTTGCTTGTGTTTCACTAGTGTTGTTTGCTATAAACAATTAAATTCACTGTTATTAGCTAGGTGATTAATAAATTTAACATAAAAGCTTTACCTCGTGTTATGAATTGTGAAATTTACTAACCATTAAATGTTTTTGGAATGTGATTCTATTAGTTGTACCTTCAGTTACTACTCCTGTCAGTTATGAGAGCTTTTATACTCCTTTGCTTATTAATTTAGGACCTTGCTAAAACACAGATTAACTGTACAGGTGCATTTCACATGCACAGTCCATTCCTTCCCACTGAATGCTGTTTACCCTTTATATGTTGCATGGTATGAATATAGATGAGGGCATAATCGAAGTGAGCCAAGATATACGGGAACATAATTCAACTCCAACAATGATGCGTCCTGGGGAAAAACCCACACTTCATGAAATCCTTATGGCTGAGAAGATGGATTTTGAAGCTAAGGTGCAACGAGCTGCGAAAAGAAAAAAATGGTTGAAAGGTAATATGACACTAAATGAATCAAAATTTCTCAGGAAAGACAAATCTTCAAAATATTCAGAGAATATCGCATTTTTTTAGTAAGAGGAAGTCAAAAATTAAGATTTGCTTTGTTAATTATATACTTAACAAAGTTAGAAGACTCTTTTCTGGCACTTAATTTTGACTAAGAAAACTACTAGTAAAGTGTGTGTGTATGTGTGTGTGTGTGTGTGTGTGTGTGTTTGTGTGTGTATTTCTGAAAATTAGTATTTGTCTGCTTATTGACAAGAATTTTGTGGAGTTGGAGTAAGTTGAGCTTTGATTTGAGGCCGCAAATGATGAAAATATAAACTAGTGTTGTTACTAATATTATCTGACAAAAAGTCACTATAAGTGCTATTTTCTTTACTTTTTGACTTCCACTTGCTTTATGAAAAGTAGACAGCACTGTGGTATTGTCTTGTACATTTGAGTTACTTGTTTCTGACAAGCTTAAGTTACCATTTAGCTGACAAAATACTCTGTTGCTTACCATTCCACATGTTAGATCAAGTAAGTGATTTAGCCTCTTGTACATGAGGAATTTATTTACGTGTCAAAACTTCTGACAATGAATTACAACAGTAAATTGCTTTGCAATGACAAGATGTAAAATGACTGTGATTGTGTAAAACACATGAATTGTATGTTATAAATAAATTTTAATTATTTCATTGTTCTTTAATAGACGTCATATGTGGGGGGAGGGGGGGCATCAAAAGTAAAAGAAGGCCTGTAAGAAAGTATCAGTCTGCAAATTTTTATTTATGCAGGATGAAACCTCCTACTTTGGTGCAAACCAAATGTTTGTGGCATGCAGCTAGATTGTATTTCCCTTTCTGACAAGAGATTTCTGTTAGTAAGGTTAGTGCACTTCTGCATAGCAAGTAAATTGTTATTTTAGAAAAAACCCTTTTGCTATCCTTTGTCTTTGAATTACATCTGCTGTGCAGATCTCTACGTATGTAAAAGTAGCTGTGAAATTGAAAGAAACAGAAAAAAGTGCTGAATGCAATACATAAAGAGGCTCACGTGAAAGGTGCCATTCCAGTCACTGACTGCAGATCAGTTTATGAGTTTAATGTCCAGAAGTGAAATAATTGAGTGTCAAAATGAACTTTTGTTCCTGGCTAGGAACATCATAAAATTGATTGGCTGATCTGGATTTGTAACATTAGCCAGCTTGGCCTTGCTGTCTTGGTACTGTGAAAAGCTGAAATCAGGGGAGGGGATTACAGCCATTTAAATCAGGGGAGGGGATTACAGCCATTTCTTTTCCAGAGGACCTGCAGCTCTACTGTTTGGTTTAGCAGTGATGGCATCCTGTTGGTTAAAATATTTTGCAGGTAAAATAGTCCTCCATTCAGATCTTCGGCCACAGCTACTCAGGAGGATATTATCATCAGAAGAAATACATAGGTAGGAGTGTAGAATGTTAGCTCCCTTAATTGGATAGGTGATTTAAGGAATTTGAAAAGGAAAATGTGTAGATTGAGGTCTGAAACAGTGGAAATCAGTGAATCAGAGTGGAGACAGAACACGCTTGCTTATGTCAGTAGATGGGCAACAACAGAATATCAAATAAGAGTAATGTAGTAGGTCTAAGGAAATAGGAATTTGTGTAAGCTACTATCAGTACCACCAGATTTCGAGAAGAATGTAATCATTTCATGTCCAGTGAAATCAAGTCCTGACAGGGATGGACGTCACTGAACCATCAAATTTCGAGTCATCACTGTAAAACTGTAACATGAATTATTGACAGTTTAATGGGAAGACTGGCAGAAGTCATCCTCAAAGAAAATTAGTTTGAGTTACAGAAATGTGCGGGAACATAAGAAACAATTCATCTTATCCTAGAAGATAGATTGAAGAAGTCAAACTTATGTTTATAGCATTTGTAAATTTAGAGACAATTTTTGACAATGTTGAACGGACTATAGTCTTTGAAATTCTGAAGGTAGCAGGGGTCAGATACCAGACTGCAATTATAACCATTGAATGGCCTGAAAGGGAAGCATTAGTTGAATCAGGAATGTTTTAGCATGTCCCTAATTTTATCCAGTATAAATATTGAGCAAGAAGTAAAGAAAACCAAACAGAAATTTGGAAAGGAAGAAAAAATAAAAACTTTGTTTGCCGATGTTCTAGTTCTATAACAGACAGCAAAGGAGTTGGAAGATCAATTGAAAACAGTGGATAGTGTCTTGAAAAAGTAAGATGAACATCAACAGGAATGAAAGAAGGATAATTAAATGCAGTGGAATTAAATCAAGTGACGATGGGGAATTGGATTACTGAATGAGAGATTAAAGGTTGTAGATAAATTTTGCTATCTGGGCAGTAAAATAACATGTAATGGTTGGCATAGAGGAGCTATAAAATGCAGACAGCAGTTCCAAGAAAAGGGTTTCTGAAGAAATGAGTTCATTAGCATCTAATATAAGTTTATTGTTTGGCAGTCTTTTCTGAAGGTATTTATGTGGAACATAGCTTTGTATGGAAATGAAACCTGAACAGTAAACACTACAGACAAGATGGGACTGGAAGCTTTTGAGGTGTTTTGCTACAGAAGAATACTGAAGATTAGATGGGTAGACTGGATGACTAAAGGAGAGGCGTCAAAGTGAATGAGGGAGAAACGAGATTCATAACACACTTTGTGTAAAAGAAGTGCTTGTTCGATATGATGCATGCTGAAGCATCAAGGACTAATTAGTTTAGTTGTGAGGGAATTGTGTTGGGTGAAAATTCTGAAAGGAGACCAAGGTTTGAGAAGCATTAGTAGGTCAACAGGATATACGTTCCAGTAGTGACATGAACATGAAGACACTTGCACCGAATACCTTAGGAAAGCTTCATCAAACCAGTGTTTGGACTGAAGAATACCACAATCAACAAAAACGTGACATAAATTTAATAAGGTAGCTCATAAATTGTGTACAAACTTTCAATTTTCAATACTCAAAATTGATATTGTATGGTTTTCAGAGCAGAGGATCGTGAACATTTGAGAATTTAAAAATTAAAAGAAGTTTTTCCTTTTTAAAAGAATTAAATAATTTCTTTTGAAAATTGCCTCATTGTTTTCTTCTTCTTCTTCTTCTTCTTCTCTTGTCTTCTGTGGGACTTGAAGCTCCCATGTCAATATTGCCTCCAAATGCTTCCATCTTGTGCTACTTCCTGCCAATTATTTATGACCATTGTGTTGTACATAGTTCAATTTCATGTATCCATTTTATTCTGGGTCTCCCCTTCGTCTCCTGCCTAATGGCTTCTCCGTGAATATTGTTGAACCAGTTATTGTTCTTTGATGGCCTGCCATTGAAGTCTTCTCGAATTTATTATGATCATTGTTGTTGCTTGTTGTGAAAGTATGTGGATTGTTCAGAGAGGCCATCTGCATCTGTCTCACATGTCAAGATGCAACTTGTTAATGTTGAGAGGCAGCACCATTAATTTTGAACAATATGGGAACATAACATTTGTTTAACAGGATATATGCAGCTGAGTATCGTAGAATCATGTAATAAACCACCTCAGTTGTAAATAGTTTTATTGGTTCAGTTCGATCGGTTTCATGCGGTTATAAGCCCATCTTCAGCTGAACAAGACTGTAGTAGGAAAATGGAGAAACTATAATAAGAGATTATATACTGTTCAACGCTTGTTTGTTGTTAATAGTGGGAATTCACTGACCAACTGTAATTATGAAGTTGATATGTTCAGCTTAGTCAGGATGAAACACAGGTGTCACAACAGATAATCAACAAAATTACGTAATGTCGTGACCAGTCAGAGGAAAAAAACTAAGAGAAAATCAACGAATAATGTAAGGGAACATATACCATGAGGCGTGTGGCAGCCACACACTGGCCACCAGGTTGCGGGCACAAGACAGCGGCACATTCCTTTAATTGTCAGATTAGATTAGATTAGATTGATACTTGTTCCATAGATCATGAATACGACACTTCGTAATGATGTGGAACGTGTCAGGTTAATAAAAGATGTCTGTACAAGATATTACATTACATAAAATATTGCACGACACTAAGGTATAAGTTGGTTTTTTCCCTCCCTTAATTTATATCTAAAAATTCAGCCAATGAGTAGAAGAAGTTGTCATCTAGAAATTCTTTTAATTTATTTTTAAATGTTGGTTGGCTATCTGTCAGGCTTTTGATGCTGTTTGGTAGGTGACCAAAGACTTTCGTGGCAGCATAATTTACCCCTTTCTGTGCCAAAGTCAGATTTAACCCTGCATAGTGAAGATCATCCTTTCTCCTGGTGTTAGAGCTATGCACACTGCTATTACTTTTGAACTGGGTTGGATTATTAACAAGAAATTTCATAAGTGAATATATATACTGTGAGGATCCCTAGATCCTTAAATAGATGTCTGCAGGATGACCGTGGGTGGGCACCAGCAATTATTCTGATTACACGTTTTTGAGCAATGAATACTTTTATACTCAATGATGAATTACCCCAGAATATGATGCCATACGAAGCAGTGAATGAAAGTAGGCATAGTAAGCTAATTTACTGAGATTCTTATCACCAAAATTTGCAATAACCCTAATAGCATACGTAGCTGAACTCAGACGTTTCAGCAGACCATCAATGTGTTGCTTCCAGTTTAACCTCTCATCGATGGACACACCTAAAAATTTTGAATATTCTACCTTAGCTACAGACTTCTGTTCAAAGTCTATATTTATTACTGGAGTTGTGCCATTTACTGTACGGAACTGTATATACTGTGTTTTATCAAAATTTAAAGAGAGTCCAGCTGGTACTATTTCTCCTGGTGGATACTCAATTATCACTATATTTAATGTGCACATAATTTTCACATTATTATTATTTTTTGTTAATTGTATTTTGACAGTGTACATCTAACCATTGTTTATTCAGTTACGTATTTGTATCTACCATTTGTTAACAATCGGCATAGTCAGCTCTGTAGCTATTTGCCACTAGATGGCTTTACTTTCCCTTGCTATACAATGGTTCCAGTTTCTGTGCACAGTTGGCTTGTACCACAGCATCATACCATATCTCAACTTTACTTGCAGATGTCAGCTTGATCATCACTTCTTTACATAATTTTGTTGATTATCTGTTATGACACTCATGTTTCATTCTGACTAACCTGACCTTATCAACTTCAGATTCCCAGCTGGGCAGAGAATTCCCACTATTATTGTAACAAACGTGTTAAGTGGTATATGGTCTCTTATAGTTTTTCCATTTTATTACTGGAGTCTTGTTCACCTGAACATCGGCTTATAATCGTCCTAAACTGGTCATAATTGAACCTATAAAACTATTTACAACTGAAGTGGTTTATTCTCTGTCCATATGGGAACACACTAACAAAAGTCAAAAAGTGCTTCCAGCAACTTAAGCCTTGTAACAAGCCAGGTGATTGTTTGATTCAACATGACAATGCTCGGCCTTATAAAAGTTTGAGAACCTTCGAACATATCACTAAACAGAGTTAGACAGTGCTAACCAATTTGCCCTAGAGTCCTGACCTAGTTCCATCAGACTTCCACTTGTTAGGACCAGTAAAGAATGCCATTCGTGGAAGACATTTTGAAGATGATAAAGAGAGAATTGACACAGTGAAGAAATGGCTTCATGACCAGAACAAAAAGTAGTACTCACAGCTTATACGTGCACTTGGGACTAGAGAAAGGCCATAGAACAGGAAGAAAATTACTTGGAAAAGTAGGGAGTGCAGAATAAATCTCATTATTTCTTTTGACCATATTATGAAAAGAATGGATTACTACTCATAATACACCGGATTGTTAAACAAGTAACTCTTCGGCCAAAAGGCCTTCTTCAGAATTAGACAAAGCAAGCGCATGCACATGCGCGCAAACACACACACACACACACACACACACACACACACGTGTTCAAACTTTTGTGTGTGTGTGTGTGTGTGTGTGTGTGTGTGTGTGTGTTCTATTGTTGATGAAGGCTTTACTGGCTGGAAGCTTTAGTTGTGATATTCTGTTGTGCCTATCTGCGACTCAGCATCTCCACTGTATGGTAAGTAACAACTTTCCTTTTCATAATATTATTACATTCCATCCTGGATTTTCCATTGTTTGAATGTCCAAAGAAAGTATGCCTTGCAGTCTGCCGCTCATATTCTAGTGGTTAGCATTGTTGCCTCTGGACCATGGGATCCCATGTCCAATTCCCAGGCATGTAGGAGATTTTTTCTGCCCAGGGCCTGGGTGTTTGTGTTGTCATCATCATTTCATCACCATTCAGGAAAATGTCAAGACTGGACAGTGAAAAGATTGAGAATTTGTATGGGTGCTAATAATCACACTGTTGAACCCCACAAACCAAAATCATAATCAATATCATCATCGTCATCATCATCAGGATACCTCACAGCGTTACAGATAAGCCACATAAACTGGTGTGCAAAACTTAAGAATGAAAGTAACTTTCACAAGACATGTCACTGCCAAGTAATGTAGCCCAGTGAATGTTGGACCTTACATAAAAAGAAATGCTACTGTATAATACAGAAGGTTTTTGAAGGAAATGTGCAATGAGATGAACAGAAATGACACTTTTTATTCAAAGACAATAATTACACTGTAGTCACCACGGTTCATGACGGTCCTCTAGAAATCGTGCAAGGTGGGACGTGGTTCTTAATAGTGTATGTGATCACCACAGACAGCAGTGTGCTCTCTGCAACTTGCTCCCATGCTGGCCACAAGATGGCTCAGGAGTTCTTGTTGTAGGCCTTGCCATTGCTCCACCAGCACAGTTGACAACTGCTGGATGATCATTGATGCATGTAGAAGTGCTGCAATATGTCTCCCCAGTGTATCCCACATCTATTAAACAGGATTTAAGTTGGGTGAATGGGTAGGCCATCACTTCACCAAAAGCCTTCTCATTCCAGAAGTTCCCTTCACCTATACTGTTCAATTTGATCATGCACTGTAATCCATTACAATGAAGTCAGTGCCAAATGTACCTGTGAAAAAAACACACATGGGGAATGAATACAGTGTCACAATAGCATTGATCTGTGAGTGTACAAAGATTTGGAGGTCAGACACCCAAACAATATTATGCCTCCTCACATCATAACAGCTGGACCATCAAAACAATCATGCTCGACAATGTTTCTGGATCTATAACAGTCTGGAATGGAACCAGGAACATTGTCAAACATGATCATTTTGGTAGTCCAGCTGTTATGGTGTGGGGAGGCATAAAATTGCTTGGGTGTACTGACCTCCAGATCTTTAAACACAGCACACTCACAGATCAATGTTATTCTGACACTATACTCCTTCAGCATGTGCTCTTTTCAGGTGTGCATTTAACCCTGACTTCGTTTTCGCTGGATGACAATGCGTGACCGCATTAAACTGCGCAAATAGAAGAGCTCTTGGGAAGAGAGGATATTCAGTGAATTGAGTGGCCTACCAATTCCTCCAACTTAAATTCCATCAAGCATGTGTGGGATGCATCAGGTAGACATATTGCAGCAGGTCTGCAGACACCAATGAACACCCAGCAGTTGTCAACCACACTGGTGGAGTAATGGAATGCTCCAACACAAGAACTGCTTACGAACGAAGTGGTTAGTGTGGGAGCACATTGCAGAGCACGCATTGCCATCTGTGGTGATCACACACTCTATTCAGGATCATATTCCACCCTTGTAATGTCCAGGGGAAAGTCATAAATTACAGCAACTTAAGTGTAATTATAGTCTTTAAATAAAACTGTCATTTCTGTTTATTCCATGGCGTATTTCTTCCAGTTACTGTCTGTACTGTACTGTACTGTACTGTACTGTACTGCTGCAGCTCCTTCTGTGTAAGGTCCAAGTTTCATGGGCGGTGTTACTTGGTAGTGACACATCATGCAAAAATTACTTTCATCTTTACGTTGTGCACATCATTGTATGGAGAAGAGAAGAATCTTACTATCATGCAACCAGCAGCTTTTCTCAGGTGTAGTACACAAAATTTTTTGTACGAGTAGTATGCAACCAGGTGTTCAACTATTTTTCCCTTGCCACCACTGCCTTCTGTTGCCCAGAAGAAGAAATTCCTGTCTATTCAGCATTTCCCCATTGTCATAAAGGGACAACGCACAGATTTCACAGTCAAGTTGCAATCCCTGTTGCTAAAATCTTTATGATACAGAAACGCAAAATTCACTTGTAGCTAAATATCTAGGTTTTCTTAATCCCATTGGCTGTCCTGTACTCCTTCCTCTGCCTAATTAGTAATTGCCCTAATTCTGTATTGATTTGAAGAACGTAAACTGCGATTGTTGTTGTATAGTCTTTGGATAGGCTATAAAGCTGTGTAATTTTGTAAAATCCTGTTAATATTGGTAGCATGTCAGTGATTACATTGAATTACTCTGAGCTATGTTTGAAAGTTGCTTTATCTCTCTTGCATTTCGTAAAGCTGCTGTTACTGGAAGGTGAATTTCAGTGCGGGAGAACCATTCACACAGAATATAATAAATTTATCAGGAGACAATGACAAGCCAGTACTTACTTTCAAGTAAAAAAATCTTAGCTTTTGGAACTGTCAAGTCCATTGTCAGAGAAAAAAGAGATATGTTCGGTAAGGGTAGAAAGCAGAAGACTATAAGTAAACGTCTCCAAATTTTTTACTTTTTTCAAGAGAGTTCTCCTTTTGATTTAATTCACATGGGAAATTGTTAGTTAGCAATGTGAATAATAGAAATGCAATTATTTTAGTATAAGATTGAAAATGATGATTGACAGGATGGTGTTTCATTAAATGTAGATGTGAAACTGCATAACTTAAAATTCTTCTGTAGGTTGAGAGGAAGTTTTACCGTGTGCACATATTTATCAGTGTCTTTTTGTGATTTCATCTTTTTGCTGAAGAATGAAAAGATAAGTGCTAATACCATCTTACTTTCATCCTTTTGTCTTTGCAGTTAGTGGTGGAAGTAAATAACGAGTAAGAAATTACTATTTTGTAACCATCCATGAATTTACATAATCATGTATATGTTTTAATAGGTTTTATGACAAATTCTTGGCTGTATAAAATCAGAAGACAGTTCATAAAAATAGTGTGTCGTGACTTTCCCTTCTCATACACAGTTTTCACTTTAAAAAATTGCTTTGCTTGCTGCATGGGATATAAGTGTTTCTTTCAGAGTAGTTAATTTGAAGTCTTTGTTCCTGTCTCTGCCTTAGATACTAAGACATTATTAATCATTAAGATACATAACAACATTTCTCTTAAATTTTAAATGCTTCGATACAAAAAGATACATGTATTGCTTAATAAATTAATCCATAATTTTCATTGCAGCCAATGAAACACTCTTGCGAACACTACAGAGTTACTGTAGCCTGCATGGTGCCAGTGGTGGTGGACTGGCATCAGTGCGAATGGAGCTTGTTCTGCTGCTGCAGGAGCTTCAGCAGGACAAGAGTCAGCAGACGTTGTTGTCACCACTTCCATTTCCAACAACACTCCCTCTTTTATCTGCTAGTGTTGCGTCTAACAAGACTGTCGTCGGCGACCCTGTTCGGCTGTTGCAGGTAAGCGAACAGACGGCTGAAAGGTGATAACATATTTATTTTCCTGTTGGTGCAGAAAATGAAAACTTTTTGGCAGGTGCATAACGAATGTCTCTTATCACACGAGGAGTGGCATGTTGAATTAAAGTTCATTGTGACTGAACATTGCAAAAAAGTTAGTAAAATGACTCTGATTTCAAAGTGAGAAGAGCTTTTGCTTTATGTAACATTATTACTCAGAGAGATGTCATTAAAGATTTGCCTCCTAAAATTTTTAAAGGAAATTCAAGAAACTGGCCGTGATGATATTTAAATAAGCTTCTTGTCATTCATCTGAATTTAATTAAGAAGTGAATTTTTAAGCAATTGCTTGTGAACTTCGTGGTTTACCTCCTCTGAAAAATACTTAAGCAAAACTTATGGTTCTTTATTCAGTATATTTACACCATTTAGTAAGTACATTTTCATTTTATTACATATGTACTTGTCCAACAGTAAAACATTAAGCTGACCGTGAAAATTCATAAATCACTTTCTCTGTACAGTAGATAGAATTGATGAGAATCCATGATAACTTTCTAACACCAACCAAATAATATAAAGAATTTTATGTTTGTAATGTCATTCAAATATTGAGAGTGAATTTTGATTGGTAATGTTTTGCATATGTGGATGCAATTGTCAGGTATAGCAGTGGGACAGGTATTTCAGGGAAATAAAATATACTGTGTGATCAAAAGTATCCGGACACTTGGCTGAAAATTACTTACAAGTTCATGGTGCCCTCCATCGGTAAAGCTGGAATTCAATATGGCATTGGCCCACCCTCAACCTTGATGACACTCTTGCAGACATATGTTCAATTAAGTGCTGGAAGGTTTCTTGGGGAATGGCAGTCCATTCTTCACAGAGTGCTCCAGTGAGGAGAGATATTGATGTCGGTCGGTGAGGCCTGGCACGAAGTAGGCATTCCAAAAAAACCCAAAGGTGTTTTATAGGATTCAGGTCAGGAGTCTGTGCAAGCCTGTCTATTACAGGGGTGTTATTGTCGTGTAACCACTCTGCCACAGGCCGTGCTTTATGAACAGGTGCTCGAGCATGTTGAAAGATGCAATTTCTATCTCTGAACTGCTCTTCAACAGTGGGAAGCAAAAAGGTGCTTAAAGCATCAATGTAGGCCTGTGCTGTGATAGTGCCATGCAAAACAACAAGGGGTACAAGCCCCCTTCATGAAAAACCCGACCACACCATAACACCACCACCTCTGAATTTTACTGTTCGGCTCTACACACACTGGCAGATGACGTTCACCGGGCATTCACCATACCCACATCCTGCCATCGGATTGCCACATTGTGTACCGTGATTCATCACTCCACACAACGTTTTTTCACGGTTCAATCATCTAGTGTTTATGTTCCTTACACCAAGTGAGATGTTGTTGTCAGTTACTGGTGTGATGTGTGGTTTACGAGCAGCTGTTCGACCATGAACTCAGAGTTTTCTCACGTCCCGTCTAACTGTCACAGCACTTGCAGTGGATCCTGATGCAATTTGGAATTCCTGTGTGATGGTCTGTGCCTATTACACGGTATGACCATCTTCAACTGTCAGCAGTCTGTCAGTCAGCAGACGAGGTCGGCCTGTAAGCTTTTGTGCTGTACGTGTCCCTTCACGTTTCCACTTCACTATCACATTGGAAACAGTGGACCTAGGGATGTTTAGAAGTGTGGAAATCGTGTGTACAGATGTATGACACAAGTGACACCCAATCACCTGACCATGTTTGAAGTCGGTGAGTTCTGCGGAGCGCCCCATTCTGCTGTCTCGTGATGTTTAATGACTACTGAGGTCGGTGATATGGAGTACCTGGCAGTAGATGGCAGCACAATGCATGTAATATGAAAAATGTGTGTTTCGGGGAGTGTGTGGATACTTTTGTTCACATAGTGTATGTATTCAGAGTGTAGATATAACTTGTGAATCAAATGTCTTGTGATGGTGGTGGCAATGAGGAAAACTGAACGAAAAATCTAACGCTTCAGAATAACAGTGTGTTGCATGATCAGCATTTTCAAGGAGTTCCAAATATTGCCTATATTTTCTTAGGCTTTCAGCTTCCTAGCCCTGAATTGACACATCAAATAATATATCTCTGTGCTCAAGCAGTGCTGCAGCAGAAAAGCAGGCACAGTTTCATTGTTAAGTATTGTATTTCCTTTGTTCTCCTGTGTTTCAAGTCCATCCTTGTACTCATTTTTATTCTCCTTAAAACGTGAGCAGTTAAGTAGCATTTTGTCCATCTCGTGTATCATTAACAGTTCTGTCCAATAGAAATAGTTTTAGCGTAACTTATCTGAAACATGTTTACTTTTCTTTACCACTCCATGAAGAAGATCAAGGATTTTTGTTCATCCAACAGACCTGTAATGTCTCCTCTCCATGCAATACCCCCCCTTCTGCACCCCCTACCCACCCACCCACCACCACCACCCAGAATTGCTCCATTGCAGCCAATTATTTACAACTAAGGATAGTACTACAGTACCTGTTTGAAATTTGGAAGTACCTAAATTAACCTATAAATTTGTGTTTGAGTGTCTAACTTACATGTTCTTGACCTTAATAATTACATTTATTTAATTTACTTTGCTCCTAACAGGCCCTAGCACATGATATTCTTCAGACAATAATCGAGATCCGCAGGCCACCTACTCCCTCCCACACAAACTTCCGTGAAGTATTTGTGTTGCGTGATCTGGCTATCGCATTGTCAGCGTGTATATATCAGTCACTTTGTGACTCTGACACATTCATCGTGAAGCAACATCTCGACAGGTTTGTTGTACAAGAAACTTATTATTTGATAAGACGAATATTTATACCAGTTGGATTGTTACCAGCATGAACTGTTGCACAGATCTTCTAAATGTGAATAGTCATGCAGTCAACTGTAGTTAGACAGTATGTGATCCGTGGGTGACTTGCTCAATGTGTTGTAATTACATGGAACAATTTGACTCGTAGGTTATTAACTTAATTTGTTATGTAAAGTATGGCTGCATGCCGAACATTTAGAAATAAGCTCAAATGTTCAGCAAACAGAAAAGAATATTGAGTTCAATATTAAATAAAAACAACTAAAATTGCATTGTTTAGTCATGGAGTTGACCATAAATCTGTGAATGATAAGATTAAATTGACATGTTTTGACAACAGGAAACCTAGCTAAAAGAAATTTTGGTACTTACGGCAACTGAAGTAATATGGATTTGAAATTACTTTACACTTGCGCAAATAAAAGAAAAATTTCTTCAAATTTATGTAGGTAACATATCCATTTTAAATTTTAGACGGTCCCAATATGTGTTAGTACCATCTTCATTTGCAAATGCTACATTCTCAGTAAGAAGTAAATGATATCTTTCATCTGTTTGATTTGAGAGCTACATTTGTGTTGTTTTTATTTCTATCAATTGTTATATGTACATGTAGTATTAGAATATAAATTTTTGCCCATGAATAAGTTCTGTGCTATGGCTTAGTTTCCATTGTGGCCATGAAATATTCTTACTTATAATATTATTAATAAAATGTATATCAGTTTAAAAAATGTCATGCAAGCACTTTTCGTGAGACTGATGAGTCAATGATGGACCTTGATGAGTGAATAACATGTCTTCTGTGACTGTGTGTTGTAGAGATTTGACAATAATATGAAGAGGATAGATTGCTACTCACCATATAGGAAATGTTGAGTTTGCAGACAGACACAAGAAAAGACTGGTAAACAAGTAAGCTTTTAGCCCACAAGTGTTCTAATTTTGAAACCCCCCCCCCCCCCACACACACACACACACACACACACATTTGTGTGAACACATTGTGTGTGTGTGTGTGTGTGTGTGTGTGTGTGTGTGTGTGTGCGGCAACTCAAGTAATATGGATTTGAAATTACTTTACACATGTGCAAATAAAAGAAAAATTTCTTCAAATTTATGTAGGTAACATATCCATTTTAAATTTTAGACGGTCCCAATATGTGTTAGTGTTAGTAGCGCATATCATTTCTAATCAGAGGAAGGGTTTTTGGCTGAAAGCTTACTTATTTACAGGGTGTATACGACCCAGGACAACCAAGAGATCCAGGAAAAATCCCGGAATTTTTTAGGATTCTGGGAATTTTTCAGTGTTTTAGTTTTCTGTTAAATTTTTGTAATTTTGACTGGTAAGAACCGATATTCTAACAAGGATATTACTGTATCCTGCTACTACAGAATAACACTTCAACAAAACATAAAACTAGAGAAAAAAATGAAAATAACTTAAATTTCAAAGGAAATTTGCCTTATACAACAACGACACACACATAACAACAAATTGCCTCTGATGAGCATGAAGTCATGACTGCTTACATTAGATTCGTTTTAGCAGTTACGAGCAGGCTCATGCGCTTGCGCAGTTGAGTCTCATTTGAGCAGTAGATTCTCCCACTTCTAGCTACAAGGAATGTGGCAGTTGGCTGTGCAAGCAGTCACAGCAAGCAGCTAGATGCTACCGGGAAAAGGGGGCCACCAAATTCATATTCTTGAGGGGGAAAAAAGCTTGTTTCACAAAGCACTTAGCATCCAGTGCCCGTTGGTCTATCGGTTATTCATATGAATATAATAGAGAGAAACATTCCACATGGGAAAAATATATCTAAAAACAAAGATGATGAGACTCACCAAACAAAAGCGCTGGCAGGTTGATAGACACACAAACAAACACAAACATACACACAAAATTCAAGCTTTCACAACAAACGGTTGCTTCGTCAGGAAAGAGGGAAGGAGAGGGAAAGACGAAAGGATGTGGGTTTTAAGGGAGAGGGTAAGGAGTCATTCCAATCCCGGGAGTGGAAAGACTTACCTTAGGGGGAAAAAAGGACAGGTATACACTCGCACACACATATCCATCCGCATATACACAGACACAAGCACCCCCCTGCGGGTCCGGGGATTAGAATAGGCCCGAGGTATTCCTGCCTGTCGTAAGAGGCGACTAAAAGGAGTCCATCCCCCTCACGGGGGTAGTTAGCGCCTGCGTCCGGAGACGGACGGTTTCACGACCTATAATCGTGGTCTTTTTTGTTTTTCACTTCTCGTTTCTTTCTTCCTTCCTTTTGTTGGTCCCTTTCTTTGCTCTTCTCCACCTCACTGTCTTCCTTACTCTTTCCCTTGACTTCTCCTTGCCTTCTCATTGCCTTTTTCTCCTTGCCTTCTCATTGCCTTTTTCTCCTTGCCTTCTCATTGCCTTTTTCTCCTTGCCTTCTCATTGCCTTTTTCTCCTTGCCTTCTCATTGCCTTTTTCTCCTTGCCTTCTCATTGCCTTCTTCTCCTTGCCTTCTCTGGTCTCCGCCTCGGCGTTTGAGACAGTCTGTCCTCTTTCTCCCTCTCTCTCTTCTTTTTCCTCTTCTTCCTTCCTCCCTGTGCGTGTCTGAAGGCCGACCCACGCGTTCGCACGCGTAGCCGGTGACGGGGTAACGCGTAAGTCCCCGCCCTGGGTAGACATGTAAGGCACGCGCGTACCCCCTGGTAAAGGCCAGGCCCGGGGAGGGGTGATTGCCTGAGCTGATACCTTCTGACCATGCCGATTGGTCCCTCCGTCTGTTTCTCGGGAGGTGTGACCTGAGGTGTAAACATTCACCTAAGGCGGGAGTGCCCTCTGAGAGGGTCCCCACAAGGAAGGAGCGCGCCATCGGAGACGCTGGCAATCATGGGGGATTCCTCCGCAATGGATTCTACTCCATCGCTTTCGACTTTGACCCAAAAACGGAAACGTGACCAGCCAACAGTGACAAAAGTACTACCGCCTGCCCCACAGTTCCTCGTAGTTTCTCGCACTGAGGACGGAAAGGATTTTTCCTCTGTCAACCCTTTTGTTATTCAGAAGGGCGTTGATGCCATAGCCGGATCTGTCAAATCTTGTACCAGGTTGCGTAACGGCACCTTATTACTCGAAACTGAGAGTGCCTTTCAGGCACAAAAACTGCTTCGGGCCACCCTCCTGTACACGTTCCCTGTCCGGGTGGAGGCCCACCGAACTTTGAATTCGTCTCGTGGTGTAGTGTATACTAGCTCCCTCGACGGATTGACTGACGAGGAGCTTCAATCTTTCCTCGCTGAGCAGGGCGTGACGGCTGTCCATCGGGTCATGAAAAAGGTCAACAACGACCTTGTACCGACCCGGACACTCTTCTTGACCTTCGATAGTGTTAAGCTGCCATCGCGCATCAAGGCGGGCTACGAGGTTATTTCTGTTTGCCCCTATGTCCCGACACCTACGCGCTGCTACCAGTGTCAGCGTTTCAATCACACTCGACAGTCTTGTTCCAATGCGGCTAAATGTGTCACTTGTGGCAGGGATGCCCATGAGGGTGACTGTCCACCTCCGTCTCCTCATTGTGTGAACTGTCGGGGTGACCATGCCGCATCCTCCCGCGACTGTCCTGTCTATAAGGACGAACGTTGCATCCAAGAAATTCGTGTCAAAGAGAAAGTGTCCACCTCGGCTGCTCGCAAGCTATTGGCTAGTAGGAAGCCCACGCTGCTCCCAGCGGGGAAATATAGTACTGTCCTCGCCTCTCCTCGGACTACCCGGGAGGTCGCAACCCAGACATGCGATCTGACCTTCAGCACCACGGTCGTCCGTTCGGCCAGTGCTAAGATCGCGCGGTCGACGTCTCCTCTTCCTCCCATCACACCACTGACACCAGCCACTTCCTCAGCTTCTGCTAAGTCGAAGACCCCGAAGTCAGATGCACGGTCCTTCAAGAAGGAACCATCCCGTGCAGACTTCCTCCGTCCCTCGACCTCCCAGCCTTCGACCGGTACTTCCACCAAACGTCCTTCCAAAAAGGCGCATAGGAAGCACAGTTCTCCTTCTCCGCCACGGCGCATCTCTTCTCCTGCGCCACCCAGCGGTTGCCGCCCCAGGCCGTCATCCGTTTCGCCTGGCCGCATCGCCGGTAGCCGTACATCTGGCCGTTCACCGGCGGAGGAAGCTCCCCCTCCCGGCCATCCTCCCGAGATGGCCGATGACCCTATAGACCCAATGGACGATGACTGTCCGCCTACTGATAGCGGCGGCAGTGCTCGCTCGAAGCCAGGCCCTAAGCGGCCTTCGAGGTGACCCCTTCTCTCATCTTCCTTTTCTTACGATGGCACTTATTCACTGGAATATTCGCAGCATTCGCTCCAACCGAGAGGACTTGAAGTTGCTGCTCCGCTTGCACCGTCCGCTCGTCGTAGCCCTGCAGGAAACGAAGCTACGCCCATGCGATCACATTGCCTTGGCACACTACACCTCTGTGCGTTTTGACCTACCCCCTATGGTAGGCATCCCAGCTCATGGAGGGGTTATGTTGCTGGTCCGGGATGATATTTACTACGATCCCATCACGTTGCACACCGGCCTGCAGGCAGTCGCCATCCGCATTACTCTCCCCACTTTTACGTTTTCCTTTTGTACCGTTTACACTCCATCGTCATCTGCCGTTACCAGGGCAGACATGATGCAACTTATTGCTCAGCTACCTGCACCGTTTTTGTTAACTGGAGACTTCAATGCCCACCATCCCCTTTGGGGTTCTCCAGCCTCCTGCCCGAGGGGCTCCTTGTTAGCAGACCTTTTCAACCAGCTCAATCTTGTCTGCCTTAATACTGGCGCCCCTACTTTTCTTTCGGACACATCTCATACCTATTCCCATTTAGACCTCTCTATATGTACTCCCCAACTTGCACGCCGGTTTGAGTGGTATGCACTTGCTGATACATATTCGAGCGACCATTTCCCGTGTGTTATCCATCTCCTGCAGCATACTCCCTCTCCGTGCTCCTCTAGTTGGACCATCTCCAAGGCAGACTGGGGGCTCTTTTCTTCCAGGGCGACCTTTCAGGATCAAACCTTCACAAGCTGCGATCGTCAGGTCGCACACCTCACGGAAGTCATTCTCGCTGCTGCTGAATATTCCATCCCTCACCCTACTTCTTCTCCACGTCGCGTACCGGTCCCCTGGTGGACCGCAGCATGTAGAGACGCTTTACGTGCTCGTCGACGTGCTTTACGCACCTTTAAACGCCACCCTACAGTGGCGAATTGTATTAATTATAAACGATTACGTGCTCAGTGTCGTCGTATTATTAACGAAAGCAAGAAAGCCAGCTGGGCTGCTTTCACAAGCACCTTCAACAGTTTTACTCCTTCTTCTGTTGTCTGGGGTAGCCTGCGCCGGCTATCTGGCACTAAGGTCCACTCCCCAGTTTCTGGCTTGAAGGTCGCGAATGAAGTCCTTGTGGCCCCTGAGGCTGTCTCCAATGCCTTCGGCCGCTTTTTCGCCGAGGTTTCGAGCTCCGCTCATTACCACCCTGCCTTCCTCCCCCGCAAACAGGCAGAGGAGGCTAGGCCACCTGACTTTTGCTCCTCGAATTGTGAAAGTTATAATGCCCCATTCACCATGCGGGAACTCGAAACCGCACTTGGCCGATCACGGTCCTCCGCTCCAGGGCCTGATTCTATTCATATTCAGATGCTGAAGAACCTTTCTCCTGCGGGTAAAGGTTTTCTTCTTCGTACATACAATCGCATCTGGATTGAGGGACATGTTCCCGCATGCTGGCGCGAGTCTATTGTTGTCCCGATTCCTAAGCCGGGGAAGGACAAGCACTTGCCTTCCAGTTATCGACCTATCTCACTTACCAGCTGTGTCTGTAAAGTGATGGAGCGAATGGTTAACTCTCGATTGGTTTGGCTGCTTGAGTCTCGACGCCTACTTACCAATGTCCAATGTGGATTTCGTAGGCGCCGCTCTGCTGTTGACCATCTGGTTACCTTGTCGACCTTCATTATGAATAACTTCTTGCGGAAGCGCCCGACCGCGGCTGTGTTCTTTGATTTAGAGAAGGCTTACGACACCTGTTGGAGGGCGGGCATTCTCCGCACCATGCATACATGGGGCCTTCGCGGTCGCCTCCCTCTTTTTATTCGTTCCTTTTTAATGGATCGACAGTTCAGGGTACGTGTGGGTTCTGTCCTGTCCGACACCTTTCGCCAGGAGAATGGGGTGCCACAGGGCTCAGTTTTGAGCGTCGCTCTGTTCGCCATCGCGATCAATCCAATAATGGATTGCCTCCCTGCTGATGTATCAGGCTCTCTTTTTGTGGACGATTTTACCATCTATTGCAGCGCGCAGCGTACACGTGTCCTGGAGCGCTGTCTTCAGCGTTCTCTTGACCGTCTTTACTCCTGGAGTGTCGCCAATGGCTTCCGTTTTTCTGCCGAGAAGACGGTCTGTATTAACTTCTGGCGCTACAAAGAGTTTCTCCCACCGTCCTTACGACTTGGTCCCGTTGCTCTCCCAATCGTGGAGACAACCAAATTTTTAGGCCTTACCTTTGACAGGAAACTTAGCTGGTCTCCACATGTGTCATATTTGGCCGCCCGTTGTACCCGTTCTTTAAATGTTCTCCGTGTTCTCAGTGGTATGTCGTGGGGAGCGGATCGAACCGTCCTACTTCGTCTATATCGGTCGATCGTCCGCTCCAAGCTGGATTATGGGAGCTTCGTATACTCCTCTGCACGGCCATCCATCTTACGCCGCCTCAACTCCATACAACATCGGGGTTTACGACTTGCGATAGGAGCATTTTATACCAGTCCCGTAGAGAGTCTTCATGCTGACGCTGGCGAATTGCCACTCACTTACCGGCGCGATATACTGCTTTGTCGGTATGCCTGCCGGCTACTGTCAATGCCCGACCATCCGTCTTATCGTTCCTTTTTTGACGACTCTCTTGACCGTCAATATAGGTTGTATGTCTCTGCCCTGCTACCCCCTGGAGTTCGCTTTCGTCGCCTCCTTCAACACCTTAATTTTTCACTCCCTGCAACCTTTCGAGCGGGCGAGAGCCACACGCCACCTTGGCTCCAGGCTCAGGTCCGCGTTCACCTTGACCTCAGCTCGCTCCCAAAAGAGGTCACCCCCAGTTCGGTCTACCACTCCCGTTTTTTGGAACTTCGTTCGAAGTTCATCACCATGACTTTCATTTATACAGATGGCTCTAAGACCAATGACGGGGTCGGGTGTTCCTTTATAGTCGGGGCACAAAGTTTCCAATACCGGCTCCATGACCATTGTTCGGTCTTCACAGCTGAGCTCTTTGCCCTCTACCAGGCTGTTCTTTACATCTGCCGCCACCGACATTCTGCTTATGTCATCTGCTCAGATTCCCTGAGCGCCATCCAGAGCCTCAGTGATCCGTACCCGGTTCACCCTTTCGTACACCGGATCCAACGCTCTCTTCAGCGGCTGGTGGACGTCGGTCCGCCGGTTAGCTTTATGTGGGTTCCTGGCCATGTCGGTATCCCTGGGAACGAAGCTGCAGATGCCGCGGCCAAGGCTGCGGTCCTCCAGCCTCGGACAGCTTCTTGTTGTGTCCCTTCGTCTGATTTTAGCAGGGTCATTTGTCGGCGCGTTGTGTCGCTGTGGCATGCCGATTGGGCTGCACTTACCGACAACAAGCTTCGGGCCTTAAAACCTCTTCCCGTGGCTTGGACGTCCTCCTCACGCCCTTCTCGGCGGGAGGAGGTCGTTTTAGCAAGGTTAAGGATTGGACACTGCCGGTTCAGCCATCGCCATCTGCTGACGGCTGCGTCGGCGCCGTTCTGCCCATGTGGGCACTTGCTGACGGTTAGACACATTTTAATGTCCTGTCCCGATCTTAACCAACTGCGCCTCGATCTTAACCTGCCTAATACTTTCGATGACATTTTAGCGGATGACCCACGAGCAGCTGCTCGTGTTCTTTGTTTTATCAATTTGACACACCTCGCTAAGGACATTTGATGAAGTTTTTTAATCCTATGCCTGTCAGTCTGTCTTTTATTGTGTTTTTCCTTTTAGTTGTTGTTGTCAACTTGTGGCTCGCGGTGCATTTTTAGAGTAGTCAGGGCGCTAATGACCATTGAAGTTGTGCGCCCTAAAACCACAAAAAAAAAAAAAAGACACAAGCAGACATTTGTGCATATTTTCTGAAGATTTCTTGTTCTCCCGATTACAAATAATACGATTCGCTATTAATTGCGAATTTTTTCTAAAAAAAGAAAGAGGGACTGGCTGTCAAACTGGCCCAATGGGAGCAGGAGAGGCACCACAGGACATTTCAATTTCCACTGTGCTGGCATCCGTTACACGTTTAAATTCCACGGAGCGAAATACAGTGATGTGTGGTAGAAGTATGCTGTCTGAAGGGGCGGGGCACTGCACTTTGGCACATTTAAGATCAAACAACATGTCTTACATTTCCTCGAACACGTATGTTTTATGTTTCAGACTTTTCAGGAAGATGTGCACTACAAGATGAACATATTTTTGAAAATTCAATCTTTTTTTAAATATTGGCCCGGTTAGCAAATATCTTGGATCCGAGGCTGATGCGCAGAGCAGTCTGAGTTATAGTGTGTAGTCTCCACGTGACCCGTGTTTACATTTAGTGATTTTGCTGTTTCTACTTTGTTTACTCTCACGTCAAATGAAAACAAAGCGGGTACCTGTGACCGGGCGCTATCAAGTGAATTACAATACGTTCAAATAATTACAGGTGATTAAAAAATGTTATTAGTTTCAGATTTGATTTTATTTCCACCTTTCTAACAGTCAAGCATTAATCGCCTTGCAGAACAATGAAGTTATTTTTGTCCGTTTGCTAAAGAAATTTGACTTTCATTAACCTTTTCGGCAGAGGCAGTCAATGTATTTGAAACGAAGTGTTTAATTCCACAGTACTGGCTAGTTTCAACTGTTCGCTGCATTTCAAGTGCACGTTTTCATCTTCTAGCACGTGTGGCATTATGCCATAATAAAGAACCAAACATGATATAATACAGTACTGGTGCTCCAAGAAAATTTACATCCCGAAAACCGCACTGAAAAGCTTACTATCAGGTCGAGGTCTACTTCACTGGGAATATGGATATACGAATGTGCACTTTAAGTATGCATTTTAAATGTGCACACTTTAGTATGGTTCACAAAATTCCCATGCTCTTGTAGTGTCCTCCGATGTGGCTGGCTCTGAGCACTATGGGACTCAACATCTTAGGTCATAAGTCCCCTGTCCTCCGATGTCTCGTTTCTTTTATGACATAATGTATGATCTTTCAATGTTTTACAAGTAGGCCTACATACATACGGGCTTCCTACGTCATGGTAGCTGCACAAGCACGGTGTCGCCTGTTATATGCATTCTTTGGCAACTGCTGAAACAAACCTATTTCTAACAGGTCACGGGAAAATATTGCGAATGGTGGTCTGTTAGAAGAATTTCGAACCCTGAAGATCAGACATTTATGTCATTATTAAAAATTTTACTGGCACATTTCTGTGATATATGTTAAAATGTAACACACCCAAAAAAGATCAACAGTATATGTGAAAGCTTAGCTTCTCTTGTAGCTTATTAACCGTAGAGACCAATATTATATGTGAACGCTTTTCTTTTCTTGTGGCAACACTATGTGTAATAATTTAAACTATTAACTTTCCCTGTTTGTGTGCTCATACTACTTAACAGTGACGTTGCTGTTGGCTGACTACATCATGTGTCCTATGCTCTGAATGTCCGCCGTTATTGTCTGGCGAGATCACGTGACATGAGCTATGACTGGCTTACAAAAACGCATCGCAATCTCGATTTCAATGATTCGGAAAGTAACATACGGTGTTTGGTGGAATTCCATTGTATACTTTCGTAATACGAAAATACGCAGCGTACATGTTGCTGCACATCAAAGATATCTCCAAAACGTGTCTTTTTCCTTGAGTTTCATTTTCTAAAGTGCCGGGAAATTCAACGCCCAGGAAATTCAATGCCCGTGTATAAACCCATAACCATTCAAAGGACTGATAAGTTTTGCTGGGAAAATATACAGTCACTTAACACGGAAAAAGTGTGTTTTCACCCAGGAGAAAGTGTATTTTTAACTGGGAAATCCGGGAAACATACAGAATTTTTTTTTGCTTGCCCATGTATACACCCTGATTTAGCAGTCTCTTCGTTGGGCCTGTCAACAACTCAACATTTCCATTATATGGTCAGTAGCAATCTATTCTTTTCATAATGCTGTCGTTATTCTATTCTGAATTTTCTATTGTAGAGATTTAGCAGTTGTGTTATGTGAGTTCTTTGTAAAGTGACAGCTGCTATTAGAGCAAAGCGTTTAATCATAAATATAACAAGTTTACCTTGTAATCTGTGCTTGTTTAGGGTTTCTTTCATGTGCCTATTAGTGCTTGTCTGTTTTAAAGCTACCAGAGCTCAGGGTTGGAATCGTTGGTACGTCTTAATTCAGTCTACACTAGTAGTCACCTGATTGCTGGACACAGTCGACGTCGGCGCTACAGCAGTGATGAGCCTCTACAAGTTACAACACAACCTGCAAAATGGCCAGGTGTGTAGTATGTTGTTTCTTGTACTTCCATCCTAATGTCACCAGTTATGAAACCAATGTTCTTATCATGAATTAATAAATTTAGTACCAGGCATGTTGCAACCCTCAAACTACCTGTGAAACATTTTCTTGTATATACTCTGTGGTTTGTCATCTGCACTGCATTCTCATCTGTTACTGCAACCCTTTTCCAGTGCCTAAATCAGCTACTTAACTGGTATTACACAGATATTTTTAGATGATATTAACTGTAATAGCAATGTGAAAGAGATTTGTCTGCTAAACTGTGGGGAGTGGGGTACCTATCCACAGCTACACAGCTAACACTCTTAGGTTATTTTATGGCCCATTTGCTTGCTCTCTCCTCAACTTTCATTTATGTCTATTATACTTCCATCATATACCGAATTTGTAATGCCATCGTTTTTCTTTATTGGCATTATTATTGTAATTATTATTATTATTCATGTTGCTAATTTTTTTCTAGTTCACTGATTGACCATTACATTTTTATTCTTTGTCACTTTATTTTACTTTCTTACATGATGCCCCCTCACCTAGCATCCACAAAGCTCCAACATTCGTGCTTATTCACATCCATCCAATTCTTTCTTTCTTTCTTTCTTTTTTTCCTATGTTAATGTAAGTGTTATTCCAAGTCCACAGTTTTCCTTCGCACTAACCTCCTGCATTCAGTAGTAAATATGCTCTCTATTTTCAGCTCTCTATCCCATATTCCTGGACATTGAGAGGTTCTGCTTTGATTTTTAACATACTTCATACGTATGCCACAAAATTATGAGATAGAAATGCTGGCCAGTACTTATCTTCAAGAGAAATGTTAGTGCCGCTGGTAGATGCATACAAAAGTACATACGCTATCCTGGCTTTCAAAACTAATATTTCATCCTCAAGGAGAAAAAGAGGGATAAATTGGGGAAAGGTAAAAAGGAGGGACAGGTCACCCTGATCACAGGATGAGAGGTACTTACCCGTTGTGAGACAAAGGGATATGGAAGGGGTTCACAGAGATCAAAGATAGTATGTTGTGAGTACTGTCTGCACAAACGAAGTTGACATTTGACTTGGTGGCTGGTGAGAGCAATCACAAAGACATTTCCAAATTAAGATTGCTCCTATCTGTCTTCACATGTTGAGTGTGAACTAGGTTTGCGCAACCAGTACTGTGCCAGCTTCAATTCAGAGATGATGATTATGATCATAAGTGGATAAAGAGCAAGAAAAATACTTCAGAGCTATTTCATCATACCCTGTGTAGCATATTTTATTTTTCACTATTGTCCTGTGTGTTGTGTAGACTGCTCTTTTTGTGTGTGTGTGTGTGTGTGTGTGTGTGTGTGTGTGTGTGTGTGTGTGTGTGTGTGTGTGTGTGTGTGTTTAAACTTCATTTATCAAAAACTATGTTCTTCCTTCACAATTAATTTCCAGTAAATTTTAAAAATGAAGAAACTGGCCTATTGTGATGCATTTAAACAATGCATTAACTATACTAAGGACCTGAATCCAACACAGAGACAGTAAATCAAAGTATTCAAATTTTCATTGTTTCATCCACAAAAGTAATCCTGCTTCCAGATTTAATCCATACTTCAAAGTGGCCTAATTTAGATAGGAAATTGTTATTACAGGGATTATAGCTAAAGTATGTTTGTATTTATGTGGTAAACTTGTATTTACTAGGTGTGACCAATTTGCGAGCTCTGCTTGCAAGAGAAAAAGATGAAGACACTCCACGATTAAATGTGTTGCTTTGTGAAGCATTTGTTGCAACGTACATGAGCCTGATGGTGTATGCACTCTCCACGTGTGATGCCCTCATTCTTTACCGTCTTGCTGGGCAGAAGTTTAGTAGCACAACTTGGGCAACTTTGTTTGGTGGTGGTGTGAAGAAGCTTTTAAAAGTGGCAAGTGCTAGCTCCAGTCAGGTCAGTGCAAATTATTTGCAATACTATACAAACATGTTTTGTTCATAAATTTCTTACATAATCTATTACTTACACTAGCATGCTATGTTAACAATATGTTTTGTGGCACTCGTACTGTAAGGAACAGCTTAATTTCTTCCTTACTTTTGCTGTGTATCAGTGAACTTTCACTTTTGAAAGATTTTCCATTAATTCCTTTGCCTTTCGTGGGCAAAATCTCTTTCTGGAGACGTCCCCCAGGCTGTGGCTAAGCCACGTCTCTGCAATATCCTTTCTTTCAGGAGTGCTAGTTCTGCAAGGTTCGCAGGAGAGCTTCTGTAAAGTTTGGAAGGTTGGAGATGAGGTACTGGCAGAAGTAAAGCTGTGAGGACGGGGCATGAGTCGTGCTTGGGTAGCTCAGATCTGGTAGAGCACTTGCCCGTGAAAGGCAAAGGTCCCGAGTTCGAATCTCGGTCCAGCACACAGTTTTAATCTGCCAGGAAGTTTCAGTTTTGTTTTGCCTGGTGATGATCAAATCAATAGAAATTACTGGGTGTTTCAACAAGAGTGTCGGGGTTTTTAGGCTACATAGCATTTATTACATTCAACATACAATTATAAGTAATATTTCAAATGAAAGAGCAAATCAAACAGTTGTATTTGTGTATCTGTTTGCATGAGTATGCAAGGAAGAGTATGGGAAGACTTAGACTTATTGAAGAACAAGTTGAACAAGTGAGAAAGTCTTTCATGCATAGTACCAAGAAATCAGTTCTGAAGGATAACTGCAAATTAGCGATTTCATGGACATCTGTTAGAAGACTTACGATGTTGACAACTACATCCTTATCATTTTCAGTTGTTACAAGCTCTAAAGCCCACAGACTGCAGTTTACATGCAAACTTTGCAAAGAAAATGTTGCTGCATGACAATGAAGGTTTTCTAGATCGTGTCATTGTCAGTGATGAGTTGACATTTCCTCTAAGTGGATATGCGAACACAGATAATACTCACATCTGAGGGTCGACAAATCCCCAGAGATGCTACAGTTGCAGAGAGACTCGCCTAAAATGAATGCCTTTTTGTGCCATATCCCACTGGGATGTATATGGTCTTTCTTTTTTGGCGAAGGAACTGTAACTGGTGTTGCTTATCTTGATGTGCTAGAATTATGGCTCTTTCCTCAATTGGAAGAAGCTGAACCACAGAACTTTATTTGGCAGCAAGATAGTGCACCATCTCACTGGCACAAATCAGTATGTGATTGGTCAAACAATGTTGTACCCAGCTGCTTGATTGACCACAAGTGGCCGGATGACAGAGCTTGTCTCGCATGGCCTTCAGGTTCACCCAGTCTGACACCATGTGATTTTTACCTTTGAGGGGTTATAAAGGATCATGTGTATGTGCTTCTGCTACCAGCTGATCTACCCTACTTAAGAAGCAAGATTGAAGCAGTTGTTGCAACAATTACTCCAGCTACACTGAGGAAGGTCTGGGAAGAACTCACCTATCGACTGTGTGTGTTGTCTGACAAATGGTTCTTACATTGAACATTTGTAAGAAAAACTGTTTGAGTTGCTCTTTCGTTTGATGTATTATTTATAATTGTAGGTGAACATAATAAATGCTACAAAGCTTTAAAACCATAACAATCATTTTGAAACACCCAGTAGTAGCAAGTAAAGATTCATTTTATTAGCACTAGTTTTTGTTGCACAAAAATGATTCCTCAAATATGTATGAGCTGTGGCCACCACGTGCACAGATCTGTTGAGTTTCCCTGTAAGTATTCTAAGCCAGTCTCAGTAATCTGTTTCTTTAGTTTACTGTTATCTAATAACTATGTTCATACAAAATTCTCATACTTTGTGATAACTTGTATTACCTTATTGCAGTTTTTGATAACTGATTTGAGTCCCTCTTTCATCGTAGACTTTGAAATGGTCCATAATTCTGTATCTACTTCTAAAGCCAGCTTGTTCTTTCCCCTGTTTAAAATGTAACTTAAAAAAAATGTGGCACTGAAGATAACTTTGGTGAATATCTTTTACAGTACTGAGAAGTGGCTGATACGTCTATAATGTTTTATCTCTTGCCCATCTCCTTTTGTTCTGCAAGAGAATAATTACTACAGCATTGTTCCAGTTTTGGGAAACCATTGTCCACTATAAACATTCTGTACCCAATTTTCCAAATTCTATTTGTGTTACTTTACTTCCAGCATTAACTAAATCATCATCATCTCCAGGTATGTTCTCATTCTTCATTCCTTATCTAACAACATGTAAATTGTACAAATATGGAAATTTTTAAAACCTCATTCCTAAATGAACAAATTACTCTGCTGATCACTTGAGAGGTTTTCTTCAATCATTTGGCATTATTTCCAGATTGCCATTGTTAAGTTATTGAATGGTTTGTACATCTTGTTCATTTCTTGAACTGTTCTGATGTTTGAAGAAGTCTTGGAATGTTTGTACAGTTTTCTCTCTTGATACTGTGCCATCTTCGATCTCAATTATTGTAATTTGGTGCCTACTCAGTGTAAGTTTCTGTTTTGTCTTCTTCATATTCAGTTTTTTGTGTTCCCCAAATTTATGATCTGTGTTCTCTCATTCTCGTGGAGAAATTTCCAAGTAGTTTGGTTTAATTTGACAAATTCTATTATGTTTCTATTATAATTTGCTTGAAACTCTTACCTTTTCTTTAATAACTGGCTTGTTCGTTGTGTGATTTTCTTTTCTGTTGCTCTCTTCACAGTTGTAACATCATCTGCTATTTGCGTGAACACTTTTTTAATATTCATTTGTTTAATCTTCTTTTTCTTAAGTGAGGAACTTCTTGTTCAGTTTCATCTCAGATATGTCCACAGTCTAAATAAATTCTCATTATCTACCTTTTTTCCTTCTTGCCAGATGAGTTGGTTTCTTTCAATTTTTATTGGGCAGCATTAAGTCTATATTCACCCAAAATTCCAAAGTCGTTTTAAGACCATAACTCTATGTATACATTATTTATAGTTTGATTAATATCACAGATGTTTGATAAATGTCACAGACATTGCAGGATTCTTGGACAGAATGGCAGTACTTGCTTTAAAATTAAACAAAAGCTGATATTTAGAATCGTTCAAGTCTGTGCATCAACATGCTCACTTTGAGGAGTTAAGATATCTACAAAGAACTGTAGAAGCAGACAAATGGCAGCCCATTCTACAACAAGATGAAAATGAAGTGACTTGATTGTGGAACTGGAACAAAATGTAGAAACTGATGAAGTAGAATTTTCTGATAGAATAGTAAAATGTTTGTTATTACCACATAGAAGCTGGCTTGGCAAGGATCAAATGGACCTAAACAAATATTGGCTATATTTAATCAAATTTTTTATTTTAATGAGAAGGAAATTGTGAGACAAACACTGTTTGTGGACTGCAGTTTATGTTGTTTCAAGTTTTACTTATTGTTATAAATTTTTTCATTTACTTAATTCTAGGTAATATACAATGTATTATTTAGTATTGGAGGGCAGCGTAGAGGGTAAAAATCGTAGAGGGAGACCAAGAGATGAATACACCAAGCAGATTCAGAAGGATGTAGGTAGCAGTAGGTACTGGGAGATGATGAAGCTTGCACAGGATAGAGTAGCATGGAGAGCTGCATCAAACCAGTCTCAGGACTGAAGACCACAACAACAACAACATACAATGTATTCGGCATCATTTTGTCTCCTATGTGTATCATTCAAAGTGTAAACACTCTGTTTTGAATTTCATTGAGATTGAGTTACCATTAATACTGATGTATTTTTATATTACAGTCTCAAACAGGCAGCGTAGACAAAGATGTTAACACAGGAAATACTGAGAGCAGCATGTGGACTACAATGACCAGTCTCACCAAGCAGCGCGTACGCCTCAATATGCGGCTTCTTGGTCAGTTTGGCAGTTCCCCAGGTACACCAAGTATGAAGGAAGACAAACCAACGTACAGGGAACAATTTCTGTCACCTGAAATGTCAATGGTCTCTTATTATCTTATGAAGGTATGCAAATTTTATGTTTTGTTTTATTTTAATGTATGAGATTTCACTGTCTTTGCTGTAAAGAGAGCAAAGCAATTTGTGCAGTACATATCTCAGTTTCCCTCCAGTAAAAATAAGACTTTAAGAAATTAATTTGGCATAATATTAAATTAACATAATGAATGACACCTTTTGCATCTAAAAAAATTAAGACTAAATTTTATTACACAAAGTGGTCCAAAGCTTATAAGGTAGGAATAAAATTGGTAAGTTACTTAAATAGTGCATAATTATAACGTTCTTTAAATTGTATGCTCAAATGTTCTTTTTCTACTTTACCATTTGCCAGAATTTGAAAGCTAGCCTTTAAATTGTGATAGTGAATGTAATTAAGAAATCTGTCCTATTTCCTTCATGTTTTCTGTATTTGTGGAAGTGTTCGGTCTGTAATTCATCTGCTTCTGATGCTCTGTATTGGCACGACCCTTTATACATCAGACCTTATTCAGATATTACCACTGTGAGTGATAATTTACTGTTGACTGACATGGAAGCAGACAGTTATTCTCTATGAATGACTGCCACTGTAGCACTCCCTTTCAGAAGCATATTTATTTCTTTTAAGGCATCTGCTTGGAATCTTCCTATTGTAAATCCATTCCTTCTTAAAACAATTCTATTTGTCACTTTTGCTTCTATGATGTTATGTATTTTTAAATCTTTTTTAGTTCTTGGCCCCTACTTGTTGTTAATTTCTGTCTTGAAAATATTTCATCTGTTTTGTTAAGCTACTGCTGTTCATTCTGTAGAAATGTTCAAAAAATATCTTCCTTCTTTTCCTCGCTGTTTCTGTTGGTTTTTTTTCTGTTTTTTTTTTTATATACTTCTTCACTACTACTTAATTTCTAGGTGTGTGTGCGCTTCACAATGGCTCAAAAACTTTCCTTACAATTCTTCTCTCTTCATCTCTTTAGCACTTCTATTTTTCTAATTAGTACTTCAGTACTAGTCTTTCAAATGCATGGAGGCTCTCTATTTTACCACCATATTGCAGTGTTTTATTTTTTCCATTTTTGATGCATATTTCTGGTTCTAAATATCCTCAGATATTCTGTATGCTCTGTTCAGAAGATCCCTTAATTTATTTACCAGAAACAAAAGGACCTAATCTGCTGCAGTGTAAGCATCTGTTAATTTCTGATAATTTACACACACACACACACACACACACACACACACACACACACACACACACACACATGTAGCTTAAAAATGTTTTAGACACACTTCCACAATTATAAAGGAGTTATGTGTGGAGTTTACTTCCTATTGATATGAAGGACTTTATTAGAAACAGAGTGCTACATTGAATTGGGCATGAATGCAGGAAGGGATAACTTCCACTTAAAGAAGAAGAAACAGTTAAAACGCAGGCAGTTTTTAATTAACACTCTTAAGGAACAAAAAAGATCTTCAACATAATTTTTTTTTTCCATTGGCTTAATAGTATTTATAATTTTACCTCCGATGTGGGTGTACTTTTCCTCTGAGTGTGTTTCTAAAAAGCCCATGTTTATTTGCAGCCACAGTTGCCGACAGAAGCATCACAAGTGGATTATGATTCAGCAGATTCTGCAGAGAGTGATGTAGAGGAACTTGATGAGGAGGAAGATGTATTTGAAGGGTCAGTCACTGGGAAGGAGACAGTTGTGAGAGAAGACAATACTGAACACTGTAACCCCAACAGTTACTCATGGTGTGTGATTCGACTTGCTCTGATGAAGCTACTACAGTACCAACTTCAAGACTTCCTCAATGTCGCTGGCATTGAAGCATCAGGTAGTACAGTAGTACATAAATGATGGTCCCATTGTGGTTGACAGCATTAGGCTTTTAACATGGTCGGCATCCAATTGGCTGAGGACTTTTATACTTCGCCCAAGAAATCAATTGATTTTCAACTGTGCAATTACTTCCTTGACCAGAATCATAATATGGAATATAGGTGACACAGCCTGTCATCTGTCTACTCTTCAGCTGTACCCTTCAGTCTGCTCTCTCTCTCTCTCTCTCTCTCTCTCTCGCTCTCGCTCTCGCTCTCGCTCTCTCTCTCTCTCTCTCTCTCGCTCTCGCTCTCGCTCTCGCTCTCGCTCTCTCTCTCTCTCTCGCTCTCTCTCTCTCTCTCTCTCTCTCTCTCTCTCTCTCTCTCTCTCTCTCCCACCCCCTCCCTCCCCTTCCCTCCCCTTCCCCCCACAAAACACATCATTGAACATGTTAAATCCTATATGTGTGCCATATGAGATAAGTCAGCAATATTGATCTTACCACTTCTTACCACTTATTATGGTTTTTAATTGTGAATTCATGTAATATGTACAGTCTATCAATATGATGTAAATACATAAAAGGGGTTAGTTTTCCTGAAGAAATTTATTATGAATATTGACTCAAATCCTTCATACTTCCTTTATAATTTAATGTCATGGATTAATTACTGCTATATAGCATTACTCTGTGTTTTTTTTTCTTTTGTTGGTGCATTGTGCAGTGATGAATAAAAGTCACGTGGAAATTGGTTCAGTAGGTGGTAAACACATTATGGGGGTACAACAGTTGGATTTCTTAGGTGAAAAGTTATCAGATTACAGCTGTTCTGTTCTGTTTTGTGAAGAATTCCAAGATTTGATGGGAAAAAGACAGTTGCACACTTTTTCAACTGTATAGTTGGTGGCGAAGCAGGCATAAATGTTCCCTCCTAATTTTCCTTTATTGACTGAACTATTAAGTGTGAATTTTACTTTTTATGCCTGAATTCAAGAATTGATGACAATCCAGATAAAGTCTTCAACTTGAGAAACATGACTTGTTAAATCTGGAAATACTAGGACCTCAGTTTTGTCATCTTCTTCAGGGTTTGGCAAGTTATGTTACAATTATTTTAGGGTGTTTTCTTAAGGAGCAGTTCCTTTGAGTAACACTTGTTTAAAGTTATCATTATCTGTCTGTGGGTTAAATTTGGCTTTCATTGATGGGTGGGAGAAACATCCCATTTATTTCCCAAATTTTCAACAGTGTTTCTATAAAATTGAAAATGTTATCTATCAAACTATTAGTGCCGCAAATTGCCATATCTTGTCAAAAGAACAGCGTGCGATTGACTGTAGTTATGTGTGCTAATGCTTAAGACGTGCACTGTTACCCCTTACAAGCCAGTAGCTAAGTGGAAAAGAAATTCACTAAGAAGTCCTCTTGTCCATCAGAAAAACCACCAAAGCATCTGTGTTTCTGAAGACATATTTCATGACTGCTTTTATGATAAGTTTGTTTTAAAAGTTGAGAACTACATTGTATTCAGTGGGTTGCTGAGGGAAGATTTTTGTTTGTATTGGGCAACACATCATCTCAACCCAGTGGAAATTCATTGAAAATTTGGGAAATAAAAGGGATATTTCTCCCACCCACCAATAAAAGCCAAATGTAACCCACAGACAGAGGAGGCACTGATGACTTTAAACAAGTGTTACTCAAAAGAACTGCTACTTAAGAAAACACCCTAAAATAATTGTAACATAACTTGTCAGACCCTCCCACAGAAGAACCCCAAAAGTGCCCCACTTGTGACAGGATACTTTCCGGGACTGGATCAGATTCTGAATGTGGCTCTCCAGCAGGGATACGACTTCCTCAAATCCTGCCCTGAATGAGATCCATCCTTCATGAAGTCCTCCCCACTCCACCAAGAGTGTCTTTCCGCTGTCCACCTAACCTTCGTAACCTCTTAGTTCATCCCTATGAAATCCCCAAACCACCTTCCCTACCCTCTGGCTCCTACCCCTGTAACCGCCCCCGGTGTAAAACCTGTCCCATGCACCCTCCCACCACCACCTATTCCAGTCCTGTAACCCGGAAGGTGTACACGATCAAAGGCAGAGCCACGTGTGAAAGCACCCACGTGATTTACCAACTGACCTGCCTACACTGTGAAGCGTTCTATGTGGGAATGACCAGCAACAAACTGTCCATTCGCATGAATGGACACAGGCGGACAGTGTTTGTTGGTAATGAGGATCACCCTGTGGCTAAACATGCCTTGGTGCACGGCCAGCACATCTTGGCACAGTGTTACACCGTCCAGGTTATCTGGATACTTCCCACTAACACCAACCTGTCTGAACTCCGGAGATGGGAACTTGCCCTTCAGCATATCCTCTCTTCTCGCTATCCGCCAGGCCTCAATCTCCGCTAATTTCTAATTTCAATTTGCCGCCGCTCATACCTCACCTGTCTTTCAACATCATCTTTGCCTCTGTACTTCTGCCCCGACTGACATCTCTGCCCAAACTCTTTGCCTTTACAAATGTCTGCTTGTGTCTGTGTATATGTGGATGGATATGTGTGTGTGTGTGTGCGCGAGTGTATACCTGTCCTTTTTTCCCCCTAAGGTAAGTCTTTCCGCTCCCGGGATTGGAATGACTCCTTACCCTCTCCCTTAAAACCCAAATCCTTTTGTCTTTCCCTCTCCTTCCCTCTTTCCTGACGAGGCAACCGTTGGTTGCGAAAGCTAGAATTTTGTGTGTTTGTTTGTGTGTCTATCGACCTGCCAGCGCTTTTGTTTGGTAAGTCTCATCATCCCTTTTTCGCCTTTTTTCACACCAGATCTCCATTTGATTTCTAGTTTTACCTTTATCTCTCCCCATATATTTTTATATTTATTTTCATTTTCATTTCAGCCTCGTGTTCCACTTTCCACCTTCTAGTACCATGTCACCCTCACAATACCTCCACAACGACCCCATTAAGTTTTATTTACATTCCCTCCGCAAACATGCCTTCGCCCTAGCCAGATTACACTCCCATATTTTATTTTCTCAGGCTTGTCTGACATTTGGCATCACCCCCAAAGGCCTCACTCTTAAAGTTCCCATCTCTGGCTGCAACCCTTCTTTCCATCAGTCCCTATACCAGTTCCAAACCGAACAATCCATTGCCCTCACCCACCTAATCCTTCACCTACACATCCACTCAGCCAATCAACACACCCATCAACTCCTGTCCCTAATAAAAGTCCTCAATCTTTCCTCTCCCACATCCACACCGGTTGTTCAGAGCATCCTCCTACAGGCCAACCGCAAATTAGAACAGCATGCCACCCTCCACCTTAAAAAACTATCCAATCTCCTGGTTTCCCACCTCCGGAAAGGCAACTCACTCATCCTTCACAACCATTCCAGCAAACCTCAACCTCCTCTCATTGCACACAAACCTAGTCTCTCCCATCTACTCAATCTCCCACTTCCAGCTCCACTCCCTCCAAAACCTCAAAATTCCAATCAACACAATCTGGAACCACAACACCCCAACTCAGTAGTTAACCTCTCCTCCAAACCTCTCTCCCAATCCGAAACCTCTGTCCTATCCAAAGGCCTCACCTTCAGCCCCACTCCCAGATTTAACCAAACAGCCCTTGTCAAAGATTTACTGTCCTACACCCGTACTCTCTGCTGGAAATATCACTTTGCCACGAAGAAAAATGATCCTAATCCTACTCCTAATGATCCAACTCCCCAAGATACTATCCAAATTAAACCATGCCTGGAACAGTTCCGTCCTCCGTCACAGCGGGACCCACCTCCTCTTCCTCAAAATCACCCTCTCCTAACCTTCCAGGAATTTCTGACTTCCAGCCTTGCCTCTCAATCCTTCTTAAAAAACCTTAATCCTACTCCCAACATCACCACTGCTGAAGCCCAGGCCATCCGTGATCTGAAGGCTGACCAATGCATCGTCATTCTTCCGGCAGACAAGGGTTCCACGACTGTGGTACTTGATCGTCGGGAGTACGTGGCTGAGGGACTGCGTCAGCTTTCAGACAACACTACTTACAAAGTTTGCCATGGTAATCCCATTCCTGATGTCCAGGCGGAGCTTCAAGGAATCCTCAGAACCTTAGGCCCCCTACAAAACCTTTCACCTGACTCCATCAACCTCCTGACCCCACCAACACCCCGCACCCCTACCTTCTACCTTCTTCCCAAAATTCACAAACCCAATCATCCCGGCCGTCCCATTGTAGCTGGTTACCAAGCCCCCACAGAACGCATCTCTGCCTACGTAGATCAACACCTTCAACCCATTACATGCAGTCTCCCATCCTTCATCAAAGACACCAACCACTTTCTCGAACGCCTGGAATCCCTACCCAGTCTGTTACCCCCGGAAACCATCCTTGTAACCATTGATGCCACTTCCTTATACACAAATATTCCGCATGTCCAGGGCCTCGCTGCGATGGAGCACTTCCTTTCACGCCGATCACCTGCCGCCCTACCTAAAACCTCTTTCCTCATTACCTTAGCCAGCTTCATCCTGACCCACAACTTCTTCACTTTTGAAGGCCAGACATACCAACAATTAAAGGGAACAGCCATGGGTACCAGGATGGCCCCCTCGTACGCCAACCTATTCATGGGTCGCTTAGAGGAAGCCTTCTTGGTTACCCAGGCCTGCCAACCCAAAGTTTGGTACAGATTTATTGATGACATTTTCATGATCTGGACTCACAGTGAAGAAAAACTCCAGAATTTCCTCTCCAACCTCAACTCCTTTGGTTCCATCAGATTCACCTGGTCCTACTCTAAATCCCATGCCACTTTCCTTGACGTTGACCTCCACCTGTCCAATGGCCAGCTTCACACGTCCGTCCACATCAAACCCACCAACAAGCAACAGTACCTCCATTATGACAGCTGCCACCCATTCCACATCAAACGGTCCCTTCCCTACAGCCTAGGTCTTCGTGGCAAACGAATCTGCTCCAGTCCGGAATCCTTGAATCATTACACCAACAACCTGAAAACAGCTTTTGCATCCCGTAACTACCCTCCCGACCTGGTACAGAAGCAAATAACCAGAGCCACTTCCTCATCTCCTCAAACCCGGAACCTTCCACAGAAGAACCCCAAAAGTGCCCCACTTGTGACAGGATACTTTCCGGGACTGGATCAGATTCTGAATGTGACTCTCCAGCAGGGATACGACTTCCTCAAATCCTGCCCTGAAATGAGATCCATCCTTCATGAAATCCTCCCCACTCCACCAAGAGTGTCTTTCCGCCGTCCACCTAACCTTCGTAACCTCTTAGTTCATCCCCATGAAATCCCCAAACCACCTTCCCTACCCTCTGGCATCTACCCCTGTAACCGCCCCCGGTGTAAAACCTGTCCCATGCACCCTCCCACCACCACCTATTCCAGTCCTGTAACCCGGAAGGTGTACACGATCAAAGGCAGAGCCACGTGTGAAAGCACCCACGTGATTTACCAACTGACCTGCCTACACTGTGAAGCGTACTATGTGGGAATGACCAGCAACAAACTGTCCATTCGCATGAATGGACACAGGCGGACAGTGTTTGTTGGTAATGAGGATCACCCTGTGGCTAAACATGCCTTGGTGCACGGCCAGCACATCTTGGCACAGTGTTACACCGTCCGGGTTATCTGGATACTTCCCACTAACACCAACCTGTCTGAACTCCGGAGATGGGAACTTGCCCTTCAGCATATCCTCTCTTCTCGCTATCCGCCAGGCCTCAATCTCCGCTAATTTCTAATTTCAATTTGCCGCCGCTCATACCTCACCTGTCTTTCAACATCATCTTTGCCTCTGTACTTCTGCCCCGACTGACATCTCTGCCCAAACTCTTTGCCTTTACAAATGTCTGCTTGTGTCTGTGTATATGTGGATGGATATGTGTGTGTGTGTGTGCGCGAGTGTATACCTGTCCTTTTTTCCCCCTAAGGTAAGTCTTTCCGCTCCCGGGATTGGAATGACTCCTTACCCTCTCCCTTAAAACCCAAATCCTTTTGTCTTTCCCTCTCCTTCCCTCTTTCCTGACGAGGCAACCGTTGGTTGCGAAAGCTAGAATTTTGTGTGTTTGTTTGTGTGTCTATCGACCTGCCAGCGCTTTTGTTTGGTAAGTCTCATCATCCCTTTTTCGCCTTTTTTCACACCAGATCTCCATTTGATTTCTAGTTTTACCTTTATCTCTCCCCATATATTTTTATATTTATTTTCATTTTCATTTCAGCCTCGTGTTCCACTTTCCACCTTCTAGTACCATGTCACCCTCACAATACCTCCACAACGACCCCATTAAGTTTTATTTACATTCCCTCCGCAAACATGCCTTCGCCCTAGCCAGATTACACTCCCATATTTTATTTTCTCAGGCTTGTCTGACATTTGGCATCACCCCCAAAGGCCTCACTCTTAAAGTTCCCATCTCTGGCTGCAACCCTTCTTTCCATCAGTCCCTATACCAGTTCCAAACCGAACAATCCATTGCCCTCACCCACCTAATCCTTCACCTACACATCCACTCAGCCAATCAACACACCCATCAACTCCTGTCCCTAATAAAAGTCCTCAATCTTTCCTCTCCCACATCCACACCGGTTGTTCAGAGCATCCTCCTACAGGCCAACCGCAAATTAGAACAGCATGCCACCCTCCACCTTAAAAAACTATCCAATCTCCTGGTTTCCCACCTCCGGAAAGGCAACTCACTCATCCTTCACAACCATTCCAGCAAACCTCAACCTCCTCTCATTGCACACAAACCTAGTCTCTCCCATCTACTCAATCTCCCACTTCCAGCTCCACTCCCTCCAAAACCTCAAAATTCCAATCAACACAATCTGGAACCACAACACCCCAACTCAGTAGTTAACCTCTCCTCCAAACCTCTCTCCCAATCCGAAACCTCTGTCCTATCCAAAGGCCTCACCTTCAGCCCCACTCCCAGATTTAACCAAACAGCCCTTGTCAAAGATTTACTGTCCTACACCCGTACTCTCTGCTGGAAATATCACTTTGCCACGAAGAAAAATGATCCTAATCCTACTCCTAATGATCCAACTCCCCAAGATACTATCCAAATTAAACCATGCCTGGAACAGTTCCGTCCTCCGTCACAGCGGGACCCACCTCCTCTTCCTCAAAATCACCCTCTCCTAACCTTCCAGGAATTTCTGACTTCCAGCCTTGCCTCTCAATCCTTCTTAAAAAACCTTAATCCTACTCCCAACATCACCACTGCTGAAGCCCAGGCCATCCGTGATCTGAAGGCTGACCAATGCATCGTCATTCTTCCGGCAGACAAGGGTTCCACGACTGTGGTACTTGATCGTCGGGAGTACGTGGCTGAGGGACTGCGTCAGCTTTCAGACAACACTACTTACAAAGTTTGCCATGGTAATCCCATTCCTGATGTCCAGGCGGAGCTTCAAGGAATCCTCAGAACCTTAGGCCCCCTACAAAACCTTTCACCTGACTCCATCAACCTCCTGACCCCACCAACACCCCGCACCCCTACCTTCTACCTTCTTCCCAAAATTCACAAACCCAATCATCCCGGCCGTCCCATTGTAGCTGGTTACCAAGCCCCCACAGAACGCATCTCTGCCTACGTAGATCAACACCTTCAACCCATTACATGCAGTCTCCCATCCTTCATCAAAGACACCAACCACTTTCTCGAACGCCTGGAATCCCTACCCAGTCTGTTACCCCCGGAAACCATCCTTGTAACCATTGATGCCACTTCCTTATACACAAATATTCCGCATGTCCAGGGCCTCGCTGCGATGGAGCACTTCCTTTCACGCCGATCACCTGCCGCCCTACCTAAAACCTCTTTCCTCATTACCTTAGCCAGCTTCATCCTGACCCACAACTTCTTCACTTTTGAAGGCCAGACATACCAACAATTAAAGGGAACAGCCATGGGTACCAGGATGGCCCCCTCGTACGCCAACCTATTCATGGGTCGCTTAGAGGAAGCCTTCTTGGTTACCCAGGCCTGCCAACCCAAAGTTTGGTACAGATTTATTGATGACATTTTCATGATCTGGACTCACAGTGAAGAAAAACTCCAGAATTTCCTCTCCAACCTCAACTCCTTTGGTTCCATCAGATTCACCTGGTCCTACTCTAAATCCCATGCCACTTTCCTTGACGTTGACCTCCACCTGTCCAATGGCCAGCTTCACACGTCCGTCCACATCAAACCCACCAACAAGCAACAGTACCTCCATTATGACAGCTGCCACCCATTCCACATCAAACGGTCCCTTCCCTACAGCCTAGGTCTTCGTGGCAAACGAATCTGCTCCAGTCCGGAATCCTTGAATCATTACACCAACAACCTGAAAACAGCTTTTGCATCCCGTAACTACCCTCCCGACCTGGTACAGAAGCAAATAACCAGAGCCACTTCCTCATCTCCTCAAACCCGGAACCTTCCACAGAAGAACCCCAAAAGTGCCCCACTTGTGACAGGATACTTTCCGGGACTGGATCAGATTCTGAATGTGACTCTCCAGCAGGGATACGACTTCCTCAAATCCTGCCCTGAAATGAGATCCATCCTTCATGAAATCCTCCCCACTCCACCAAGAGTGTCTTTCCGCCGTCCACCTAACCTTTGTAACCTCTTAGTTCATCCCCATGAAATCCCCAAACCACCTTCCCTACCCTCTGGCATCTACCCCTGTAACCGCCCCCGGTGTAAAACCTGTCCCATGCACCCTCCCACCACCACCTATTCCAGTCCTGTAACCCGGAAGGTGTACACGATCAAAGGCAGAGCCACGTGTGAAAGCACCCACGTGATTTACCAACTGACCTGCCTACACTGTGAAGCGTACTATGTGGGAATGACCAGCAACAAACTGTCCATTCGCATGAATGGACACAGGCGGACAGTGTTTGTTGGTAATGAGGATCACCCTGTGGCTAAACATGCCTTGGTGCACGGCCAGCACATCTTGGCACAGTGTTACACCGTCCGGGTTATCTGGATACTTCCCACTAACACCAACCTGTCTGAACTCCGGAGATGGGAACTTGCCCTTCAGCATATCCTCTCTTCTCGCTATCCGCCAGGCCTCAATCTCTGCTAATTTCTAATTTCAATCTGCCGCCGCTCATATCTCACCTGTCTTTCAACATCATCTTTGCCTCTGTACTTCCGTCCCGACTGACATCTCTGCCCAAACTCTTTGCCTTTACAAATGTCTGCTTGTGTCTGTGTATATGCGGATGGATATGTGTGTGTGTGCGAGTGTATACCTGTCCTTTTTTCCCCCTAAGGTAAGTCTTTCCGCTCCCGGGATTGGAATGACTCCTTACCCTCTCCCTTAAAACCCATATCCTTTTGTGTTTCCTTCTCCTTCCCTCTTTCCTGACGAGGCAACCGTTGGTTGCGAAAGCTAGATTTTTGTGTGTATGTTTGTGTTTGTTTGTGTGTCTATCAACCTGCCAGCGCTTTTGTTTGGTAAGTCTCATCATCTTCCTTTTTATATATATATATATATATATATATATATATATATAAAGATGATGAGACTTGCCAAACAAAAGCGCTGGCAGGTCGATAGACACACAAACATACACACAAAAATCTAGCTTTCGCAACCAACGGAGGGAAGGAGAAGGGAAGACAAAAGGATATTGGTTTTAAGGGAGAGGGTAAGGAGTCATTCCAATCCCGGGAGCGGAAAGACTTACCTTAGGGGGAAAAAAGGACAGGTATACACTCGCGCACACACACACACACATATCCATCCGCATATACACAGACACAAGCAGACATTTCTGCTTTCGCAGAAATATATATATATATATATATATATATATATAAAAAAAATAGAGGGAAACATTCCACGTGGGAAAAAATATATCTAAAAACAAAGAAGATGTGACTTACCAAACGAAAGTGCTGGCAGGTCGATAGACACACAAACATACACACAAAATTCAAGCTTTCGAAACAAACGGTTGCTTCATCAGGAAAGAGGGAAGGAGAGGGAAAGACGAAAGGATGTGGGTTTTAAGGGAGAGGGTAAGGAGTCATTCCAATCCCGGGAGCGGAAAGACTTACCTTAGGGGGAAAAAAGGACAGGTATGGCACATCATTTTAATCTCACGGTACCTTCCCCAATAAAGGATCAGTTTTCTTTATTTTGCAGTCTCAATTCTCTACTTACCACAAAAAATAACAGCACGATAACCTTCACTTCACATCCACAATGTAAAAACTGACAAGCTAAGTTAAGAGTGCCCCTTGTACAAAGAAATACATATATCAAACAAAACTAAGATTATTGAGCTACTTCTCTCAAGTATTGTATGAAAATAATTTCTGTTGAACACTATTTCAGTGATTAAACATGCATAAACGGGTCATATGCAGTCCATAAGCTATGTAGTTGTCCACATGCTTCCATAAGTGTCAAGAATGAAATGAAAGCAGTTTGGTTTTATTCAGGATTCCTATACACCATATTATTCCCCACTCTTGTGGTTACAGATCCCTATTTTTCAACATAATATACGTTCAATGCTACAGCCTTATGCTACTGTACTGGGAGGGCCTGTATGCCTGCAAGGTGCCACTCTACTGGTTGACGTTGGAGCCAACATCTTGCTGCATCAGTAACCTCTCCATTATTCACATACTGCTTCCCTCAGAGTACATCCTTCGTTTGCCTAAACAGATGCAAGTTGGAAGATGCAAGATGTGGGTTGTATGGTGGATGAGGAAGAACAGTCCAATGAAGTTTTGTGAGCTCCTCTCAGGTGCGGAGACTTACTTGGTGGACGAGGGTGTCAGCATTACTAACAGAGACATTCAGTTGAGCAGCAAGGTGTTTGATTGTGATCCTCAATCACCTTGAATGAGAATGTCTGCACTTTCCAACATTGCAAGAGTCATTGCAGTTTTCGGCCAGCCAGCACATGGGAGATCAGACAGGTTTGTGCACCTTATTGCAATGATGGCAGACGCATTGCCCAGTGACTCTTGCTTTTGTTCACTGCCAGATGTCGATAGACATTCTGCAAGCACTTACGAATCTCTGTGATGCTCTGACGTTCCACAAAACGATACTTAATGCCAGCTCTCTGCTTGGAATGCACCTTCATTACAGGTGCAATTTTGTAGGTTTCATATAGTACCACTTCATGAAAGAGTAGGGGCAAGGAAAAAATCGTTGCACTACTTATAATGACAATAATGTGGAAATAATAGATTGCTACTCACCATGTAGGGGGCAGGTTGAGTCACAGATACATACTTACTTCTTGACTCTCCACCCATTGAAGGGCCTTGGCCTGCATCACAATATCCTGCTGTTCTATCCGGTCTGTGACTTTCCGTCTCCATCTTCTGACATCTAGCTTTTTCACGTCGTCTTCAATTCCGTCCACTCATCTCTTTCTGGGATCTCTCTTCCGTTGTTGTCTGTCTCCAGCCTTGCCACCAAAAACCCTCTGTACATATTTTGTCCTCCTCTATTCTGACCATATGTCCTGCCCACTCAAAAAGTTGTTCTTTTTCTGCCGTTGTATGGGTGCACCAACCTTCTTGATTGTACACTCCTGGAAATTGAAATAAGAACACCGTGAATTCATTGTCCCAGGAAGGGGAAACTTTATTGACACATTCCTGGGGTCAGATACATCACATGATCACACTGACAGAACCACAGGCACATAGACACAGGCAACAGAGCATGCACAATGTCGGCACTAGTACAGTGTATATCCACCTTTCGCAGCAATGCAGGCTGCTATTCTCCCATGGAGACGATCGTAGAGATGCTGGATGTAGTCCTGTGGAACGGCTTGCCATGCCATTTCCACCTGGCGCCTCAGTTGGACCAGCGTTCGTGCTGGACGTGCAGACCGCGTGAGACGACGCTTCATCCAGTCCCAAACATGCTCAATGGGGGACAGATCCGGAGATCTTGCTGGCCAGGGTAGTTGACTTACACCTTCTAGAGCACGTTGGGTGGCACGGGATACATGCGGACGTGCATTGTCCTGTTGGAACAGCAAGTTCCCTTGCCGGTCTAGGAATGGTAGAATGATTGGTTCGATGACGGTTTGGATGTACCGTGCACTATTCAGTGTCCCCTCGACGATCACCAGTGGTGTACGGCCAGTGTAGGAGATCGCTCCCCACACCATGATGCCGGGTGTTGGCCCTGTGTGCCTCGGTCGTATGCAGTCCTGATTGTGGCGCTCACCTGCACGGCGCCAAACACGCATACGACCATCATTGGCACCAAGGCAGAAGCGACTCTCATTGCTGAAGACGACACGTCGCCATTCGTCCCTCCATTCATGCCTGTCGCGACACCACTGGAGGCGGGCTGCACGATGTTGGGGCGTGAGCGGAAGACGGCCTAACGGTGTGCGGGACCGTAGCCCAGCTTCATGGAGACGGTTGCGAATGGTCCTCGCCGATACCCCAGGAGCAACAGTGTCCCTAATTTGCTGGGAAGTGGCGGTGCGGTCCCCTACGGCACTGCGTAGGATCCTACGGTCTTGGCGTGCATCCGTGCGTCGCTGCGGTCCGGTTCCAGGTCGACGGGCACGTGCACCTTCCGCTGACCACTGGCGACAACATCGATGTACTGTGGAGACCTCACGCCCCACGTGTTGAGCAATTCAGCGGTACGTCCACCCGGCCTCCCGCATGCCCACTATACGCCCTCGCTCAAAGTCCGTCAACTGCACATACGGTTCACGTCCACGCTGTCGCGGCTTGCTACCAGTGTTAAAGACTGCGATGGAGCTCCGTATGCCACGGCAAACTGGCTGACACTGACGGCGGCGGTGCACAAATGCTGCGCAGCTAGCGCCATTCGACGGCCAACACCGCGGTTCCTGGTGTGTCCGCTGTGCCGTGCGTGTGATCATTGCTTGTACAGCCCTCTCGCAGTGTCCGGAGCAAGTATGGTGGGTCTGACACGCCGGTGTCAATGTGTTCTTTTTTCCATTTCCAGGAGTGTATTTTGGGCCATATATCTTATGCTGAAACTTTCTGTCCCAAATGCTTTTTTAAGGTCTTAATAGCATGTATCACTTCCTCCTGTGTGGGTCCTGGTGTTAAGACCTCTGGTCCATAATAAGTTATTTCTGCCAGTTCTCATTCTAATCCTTCTACTTCTGGATTCAGTAACTCTTCGAAGTATTCTGTCCATCTGTCAAGTGTTTTATTACTCTCCCCTATCAAATTCCCTTCTTTACTGCTACACATATTTGTTGTGGCTTGAAACCTGCCTTTCCTTCTTTAATTTTTTGGTAAAATTCATATATTTGCTTGTCTTCTCCTAGCTGTTCAATATCTTCCAATTTTTTTCTTTTCTAGTGCTCTTTTCTTCTGTCTGCAAACCTCTTAGCTACACGGCACTTTTCATTATATTCATTCATATTTGCTCTTGTTCTTCTCTGAAATAATTCCATTCATGCTATGTTATGCTTCTCAATTCTTCAATCTGCCTTCCTGTGAGCCCGTACATGTCCCAAAACCTCTCCAGCTGTCTCGAGGATTGCAGTCTTGCATCATTTCCACATTATTTCTACACATTCATTTGTCATGTCGGTATCGTTTTTAATCCCCTCTTCTATTTTCATCTGATATGCTCTCCGTATTTCTTCAAACTTCAGTTTCTTAATGTCAAAAATCTCTTGTTGGTGGCCTGTTTGTTTACTGAGTAGTATATCCTTTGCCTATACTTAATTCTCACTAGATCATGGTCTGAACTGCAGTCAGCTGCACATTGGCTTCTAACATCCATTATGTGCAATCTGTGTCTCCGATCAACCAACATATGGTCTATCTGATTTCTGGTTGTCCATCTTGAGACATTCATGTTTCTTTGTGTATCTTTTTGTGTGGGAAACATGTACTGCTGAAACTCATGTTTTCACTTATAGCAAAATCTACAACCCTAAGTCCATTGTCATTTGATATTTCACGGAGGCTTTGTCTTCCTATAGTTGGCTGATGGGCCTCTTATTTTCCTGTTTTTGCACTCGAGTCTCCAATTAATATCTTAACATCATGTTAGGGTGCCTGATCAACAACTGCTCTACCTTGTTACAAAACTCATTCTTCTGTTGTTCATCTGCCTCCTCTGTAGGTGCATGTACATTTATTATTGTTGTGTTGGAAAATTTTCCCCTTAATCGTAACATGACTGGCTCAAAGTGTATCACTGTATGTTTCAGTTCTTTAATAACCACAAAACCTGTTCCAAAGGTATTTGTTCTCCTGTCACTATAGAACGAAATTTCCTGAGTCCATTATGTCACTTCCCTTCCACCTGATTTCCTGGAGAGCCAGTATTTTTATACCATAGTCGTGTACTTCTGTTAGCAGGTGATGTAGGGCTCAAACTTGGTATAGGCTTGGCACATTCCACATTCCTGTGTACATATCTCATGTTGTTTTTTTTTGTGTGCTGGGGTTGTCATCAAAATATCTGGCCAGCTTATTCCTTTGTTAGCATTCACAACAACTGATTTTTCCAAGGGAGTTACCCTTACAGCTTACCAGATTGTTGGCTCCATTTTCAGGGGAACATCCTTATCCTCTGTAGATCCCTCTACTGACTGCAAGGCAGCAGTTGATGGTTCGGGGTTCCTCTTCCTTTCTTCTAAGCCATATCTGGGGAGTCACCCGATGGGGGATCAATAACCCCACAGGGGTGAGTCGCAGATAGGCACAACAAAAAGACTGTCAAACAAAATTGTTCATCCAAAAAGGCCTTCATCAGAATTAGGCAAAAAAAACACACACACACACACACACACACACACACACACACATACATACACACGCACGCAAAACCATAGTCTCTGGCTGCCGAGGCCAGACTTCATATCTAGGGTATTCGGAAATTCCCATGAAAAATTTTTAGGGCTTGTAAAGTGGAGTGAGTAAATGGTATTTTGAATTTGAACCTATGTTCAGAAACATACCACTTCCATACTACAACCATTTGAAGATATGCTGGCAATGTGACCACTTTCTCAAGCAGTTGGTTTGGCATGACCCAGTACATCACTTGTTTCACAATTCCACTCATTAATAGCCAAAGAAATTGCTCATGTACTTGTTGACCAATCCTCTTCAAATTATGCACTACAGCCTCTTACAATTTGGGTGTGCGGCATCTTCTGCAGCATCACAGTCGCGCCTGTTGATTGTGAAGGTACCCTTTCTCAAAGCCGTTGCTTAATTGTGGCAAAAAGGGGTATGTGATGGGGTCTGACATTGTGGAGAATGATCCTGATAAAGGCAACAAGCAGCTTTTCCATTGGCGCAAGCTTCACCGTTCAGAAGGTTCATGTCAGTGTATTCTGCAAATGTATGCTGAACCATGTTGCACTCGCCTGGCATATTAATGAGGCTTAAACCAGGTCAGAGAGGTAGGATAGTTGTCAAATGACATCCACCAATCTGATGTAACCAGCCCTACCATAACTACCCTGTTGTATATGTACCTAACAGATATATTTTCGAATGGCTGTAGCATGGAAATGGTACATTTCTGGATGTGAGTTCCTATTCAAAATATTATATACTTACTCCCTTCTACCTGTCCCAGGAATTTGTAATGGGAATTATCGAACACCCTGTATACTTACAAGTCGTGAGCAGGTTTTTTCAGCCTTACCCCCTCCGTGGAACTGTTACTAGTGCAGACCACAAACATCTCAAACCCCCATCCCCCCATGCCCCTCCCCACCTTTTGCCAGCTATGCCACTGTGCCACTGAACATACATATCAGTAATTTCACACAATAAGTGAGTTACTGTTTAAGATATGTGTGTGTGCACATTGTACATCTGGCTTCTTTCACCCTAAAGTTTTTGGATTAGTTGTGGGTGTTTGAACCCTGATCTTCTTTGAATAGTTATGGTTTGTGTGTGTGTGTGTGGGGGGGGGGGGGGGGGCAGGGGGGGGGATATTTTCGCATTTTGTAGGCAACATTTAACTTTATAATAGATGTAGCAGCACTTTCATTTAATTTACAGTGTTCCAACAGCTTATTTCATTACAAAGTACCCTAGTTCTTTCTGTTATAATTTACTCAAAATTCCAATTTTGTTTGTGGATAAAAATAGGAAATAAAATGGAAAAACTGCTAAAATGAAATTTTTTGCAGAGCTACCAGTATGCAGTCCCCTGATACATGGTGTCTTGCGTGTTGTATCCCAGTGGCAGGATATCCTCAATGATGAGCTTGAAGCTCGGCGTCCTCCACCACTCAATTATATACCAGGTTGTTATGTGGAGACGGGAGTGACAGGACCAGCTATTCACAAGTACCGTTCACTGTTTGAGCCACAAAATACACCATTTCAGTAAGTTCATCACATATACTAATTTCAGCAAAAACAAATAATGTTTAATGTATGAGCAAAACATCCTGATTGATTTTATGTTAAAAACTGATCTCATCATTTACTTCCTTGACAAGAGAGCATAGGTCACATTTAATGGTCAGTTTTGTAGTTTCATAGTGCAGTATTGGTTCTCATCCTTTTATCTTCCTAAAACTTGTTTACATTTTCACCATTTTGTGTGTTTAATGAGTTATTTATATATAGCTGAGTAAGTTGTCAAAGGAAATTCAGTGCACACTACTGTTCACAGTGTGTAGTGATTTGGGTAGGATGTAGTTGGAACATTCATACCTAGTATCCTGTGGAACTTGCAGAAAAAATAGGATGTTGTTGCATCTTTTTACATACATTTTCATTGCAGTTTGAAGCAGCAGGCAATATTCTGCAGTACTGCTTAAAATTATCACTATGATATTGGAAATCTCAGGATGGAAACAATGAGCTTGAAGTTCAGTGTGACAGTGAAGTCTTATAGTTGTGTATAACAGATGTAGGTGTGGTTGGAAACAACTTGAACCTGCTGAGTATATACTGGGATGTATATGGATTCATTGTAAGGGGTAGACAGACAGACAGACAGACAGACAGACAGGCAGACAGACAGTCATGCAAAATACTTTTGAACACGTTTTCTGAAAATTGCCTTGAGCAACTAGCTCATCAGCCCACATGCAATGGAAATATTGTAGACTTTGTAGTTACAAATAGGCCGGACCTTATCAACAATTTGAGTGTAGAAACGATGATTAGTAATCATAATGTCTTTATAGCAACTATGATTACAAAAGTTAATAAATCATTCAAGAGGCTAGGAGAATGTTTCTACTAGATAGAGCAGATAAGCAGTTATTAACATCTCACTTGGATAGTGAATTGGCATCACTTAGTTCTAGTAAGATGGATGTAGAGGAATTATGTGCAAAGTTTAAGCAGATTGTAAATCGTGGTCTGGAGTGTTATGTGTCTAGTAAGTGTATAAAAGAGGGAAAAGACCCACCATGGTGTAATAACGAAATTCGATAGATGCTGAGGAAACAGGTTGTTGCATTCTTGGTTCAAATGAGAGTGTGTAAATGACGACAATCAAAGGTTATTAGAGATTCCTGTGAAAAGATCTATGTGCAAGGCATACAACTACTACTACCACACACCTCTGCAAAAGATTTGGCAGAGAACCCGAGAAAATTCTGGTTATATGTAAAATCACTAAGCAGGTCTCAGGCTTCCATTCAATCTCTTGTTGAGCAGTCTAGTGTGGCAGCTGAAGATGATAAAACAAAAGCTGAAGTTTTAAATTTCATGTTCAAGAAATCATTCACTCAGGAGAATTGCATAAATGTACTGTCATTTGACCATCGGACAGACCCTTTAATGGATGACATTCTAATAAGCGTACCTCGCATAGAGAAAATTCTGAAAGATTTGGAAGTAAATTAACCACCTGGTCAGTAGCGAATCCCAGTTTGATTTTACAGGGACTACTATACATCATTGGCCCCTTCCCTAGCTTGCATTTATCATGAATCTCTCACCCAGCGCAAAGTCCCAAGTGACAGGAAAAAAGCACAGGTGATGCCAGTTTACAAGAAAAGTAAAAGAACACACCCACAAAATTACAAATCAATATCCATAACTTCTGTTCACTGCAGAATCCTTGAACACATTCTCAGTTTGAATACAATAAACTTTCTCAAGACTGAGAATCTTATGCACATGAATCAGCGTAGTTTTACAAAGCATCATTCATGCGAAACTCAGCCTGCCTTTGGATATACTGAGAATTATGAATGAAGGGCAGTATATTCACATATTTCCCAAAAGAATTTGACATGATGCCCCATTGCAGGCTATTAACAGAGGTACAAGCATATCACAGATATGTGTATGGTTCGAAGACTTCTTAAATAATAGTACCCAGTATATGGTATTCGATGGCGAGTGTTCATCAGAGACGAGGATATCATCAGGCGTGCCCCAGGGAAGTGTGGTAAGACTGCTGTTGTTCTCTATATACATAAATGCTTTGTCTGACATGGTGGGCAGCAATCTTCTGCTGTTTGCTGATGATGCCAGGGTATATGCTAAAGTGTCGAAGTTGAGCGATTGTAATAAGATACAAGATGACTTGCAGAAAATTTCCTGTTGGTGTGATGAATGGCAGCTATTGTAAATGTGGAAAAATGTAAGTTAATGCGGGTGAGTAGGAAGATCAAACCTGTAATGTTTGGATACAGTATTACTTGTATCCTACTTGGCATGGTCAATTCATTTAAATATCTGGGTGTAACATTGTAATGCAGTATGAAGAGGAATGAGCATGAGAGAACTATGGTAGGGAAGGTGAATGGTCGACTTAAGTTTATTGGGAGAATTTTAGGAAAGAGTGGTTCACCTGTAAAGAAGACGGCGTATAGGACACCGGTGTGACTTATACTTGAGTTCTGTTTGAGTGTTTGGGATCCGTATGTGGTCGGATTGAAGGAAGACATATGAAGTTCACAGTACTGACTATTTCACAGTACTGACTGTTGGCGGTAAAACAAAAGATAAGAAAAAATTCATATTTTTGTTCACTGCACTGAACCCTTAATTCATATATAACTTTTTGTTAAATTGAAATAGTTCCTGGCATGGGCAACAGGTTTCGGAAAATATGTGCAGAACAAAAAATGTAAATTTATATGTCAGTCCACGGCAGTTGAATGTGTAAACATGTAAATCTATGTGGGCCATATGCAGTGTGTTAAATTCCAGTGATTCTAAGTCAAACACTGAATTTTAAATTCTCAATCAGCACCTTATTTTCTGTACATGACTTCAAGCATCATTCAAAGGGGCATCAAATGTTTCTCTAATCTATTTGAATCACTTACATTAGAAAGGCAACTAGTATGAAATTTGTAAATTTCTATTTTCTCTCAATTATGTTTCCGAGTGGTTCAATGCATTGTTAAAAGGAACCTGATTGCACGATAACACGTGTCTGCCGATTCTATTAATTTTCTATTTGCAGCAGGTAGGGACCTAGTCCACGACATGTTAGTGGAAGGAGGAACGATATGACATTGTTGAACTCATAAAATATTCCTCAAAAACCAGTAACAAGTTTTCCATTGTTCAAATGAAGAGGGATTCTTTTATTGACTACAGTTCCTGGTGACCTACATTCTGTAAAAGAAACTACCTGAGTGATGATTCGTATGGTAAAGTCGACCCTCAACATCTGGAAAGGCTTTTGATTATTTCCAAATACCATGAAATGATCTTTTCAGCTGAAAATTCACCTAGTGCTACATGCAACATGAATAGTTTTGGCTTTACAGTGGACACTTTTAGACTGAGAAAAGTTATACAACATTTGCAACTGCCTCCCAAGAAATCCTTTAAGTAACAACAAAATGGATGACATCAAGAAATATTTTATCCGTATCCCTAAAGACAAGATGCAGGTTTGGTATGCAGTCGCATCATGGTTGTCAACAATGGCATCTGAGATGTAGATGGAGGTGACTGAGTAATATAACCATGAAAAACATCAAATACTATTCAGAAATAGCTAACAATAATTTTCTTACAGTAAAATACAGTTATTTGTACAATTCTGTTTTAAAACAAGTAACTTAACCCTACAATTAATTTGAAAACGCTGTGTACTGCAGAAGGGGAACATGTCCAACACCAACAAAATCATCCACTTGTTTCCCCCCATGGGATATTTGACTTTTACATGTATATAATAAGCAAATATACCTACATCAAGAAACCGGGAATACATGTCAGGAGATGACAATGAATACAATCAATTTATGACAACATAATTTAATCAGATAGCTAAAAAGTCTACACACCAAGCGGCGGCAGAACACCCACATAAAAGAAGGCTGTAATTAAGCAAGCTTTCAGAGCCAGTGGCTCCTCCTTCAGGCAGAAGGGTTGAAGGGGAAGAAAGAGGGGTGAAAAAAAAGGACTGGAGAGGTCTAGGAAAAGGAGTAGATTTCAGGAAAGTCATCCAGAACTGCGGGTCAGGGGAGACTTACTGTGCAGTAAGCTTGTCTAATAACAACCTTCTTTTATGTGTGTGTTCTGCCACCACTTGGTGAGTAGATGTTTTTTTTCTATCCATTTAAATTATGTCAGGAGATGAATTACATTAAACTAGTTTTATCCAGTTATTTGTCTCAACTGTAAAATTAGGAAATATAGACATGTTGCCTTTTTACAAAAAGCAATTCATTTGATTTCTTAGTTTCAGGTAAATCATCTCACAAAATATATATTAGCAAGCTTAGAAAATCTAACACCCAGTTTCTTCTGCCCTGTTCCTGTATAACACTTGTGCACTTACTCTGTAAGTGATTAACTTTGATGTGATATTTTGTATCAGCAGCATTTTGTTCCTTCGAAAATGCCATAATGCTTAAATGCCTAAGGTCAAAAGAAATTAGTAAATATTTCTGAACAAGTACTACAGCAGAATTATGAGTGGCCACTATATTATTTTAAAAAAATGGCATCTTGTATAGCATTTTAGACATTGCTGCTGCTTGTTTCCAAGTGGCTACTTCATTATTTTGAGTGTAGAATGTACAGGGCTATTACAAATGATTGAAGCGATTTCATAAATTCACTGTAGCTCCATTCATTGGCATATGGTCACAACACACTACAGATACGTAGAAAAACTCGTAAAGTTTTGTTCGGCTGAAGCCGCACTTCAGGTTTCTGCCGCCAGAGCGCTCGAGAGAGCAGTGAGACAAAATGGCGACAGGAGCCGAGAAAGCGTATGTGGTGCTTGAAATGCACTCACATCAGTCAGTCATAACAGTGCAACGACACTTCAGGACGAAGTTCAACAAAGATCCACCAACTGCTAACTCCATTCGGCGATGGTATGCGCAGTTTAAAGCTTCTGGATGCCTCTGTAAGGGGAAATCAACGGGTCGGCCTGCAGTGATCGAAGAAACGGTTGAACGCGTGCGGGCAAGTGTCACGCGTAGTCCGCGGAAGTCGACGAATAAAGCAAGCAGGGAGCTAAATGTACCACAGCCGATGGTTTGGAAAATCTTACGGAAAAGGCTAAAGCAGAAGCCTTACCGTTTACAATTGCTACAAGCCCTGACACCCGATGACAAAGTCAAACGCTTTGAATTTTCGGCGCGGTTGTAACAGCTCATGGAAGAGGATGCATTCAGTGCGAAACTTGTTTTCAGTGATGAAGCAACATTTTTTCTTAATGGTGAAGTGAACAGACACAATGTGCGAATCTGGGCGGTAGAGAATCCTCACGCATTCGTGCAGCAAATTCGCAATTCACCAAAAGTTAACGTGTTTTGTGCAATCTCACGGTTTAAAGTTTACGGCCCCTTTTTCTTCAGCGAAAAAACGTTACAGGACACATGTATCTGGACATGTTGGAAAATTGGCTCATGCCACAACTGGAGACCAACAGCGCCGACTTCATCTTTCAACAGGATGGTGCTCCACCGCACTTCCATCATGATGTTCGGCATTTCTTAAACAGGAGATTGGAAAACCGATGGATCGGTCGTGGTGGAGATCACGATCAGCAATTCATGTCATGGCCTCCACGCTCTCCCAACTTAACCCCATGCGATTTCTTTCTGTGGGGTTATGTGAAACATTCAGTGTTTAAACCTCCTCTACCAAGAAACGTACCAGAACTGCGAGCTCGCATCAACTATGCTTTCGAACTCATTGATGGGGATATGCTGCGCCGAGTGTGGGAGGAACTTGATTATCAGCTTGATGTCTGCCGAATTACTAAAGGGGCACATATCGAACATTTGTGAATGCCTAAAAAAACTTTTTGAGTTTTTGTATGTGTGTGCAAAGCATTGTGAAAATATCTCAAATAATAAACTTATTATAGAGCTGTGAAATCGCTTGAATCATTTGTAATAACCCTGTATTTCATTTTGAAAATTTCAATAGTACTTTGTTCAAGTCTGTTCTGGAAAAAAAGCATATACTGTCAACATGAGTACATGATTTGTTTCCTAGTCCTGTAAACCAAGCAGACTTATTCACTGGTAAATTTGTTGGTGGTTTTAGTTTGCATTAAAACTCCCCCCCCCCCCTTTCCCCCAAAACCCCTCTCCTTTCCAATGATAGTGTCCTCACCCCTCCCCTTCTCCAGTGTTTCTGCATCATTTACTTTTACAGCCAGCGTAATCCCACTTGTGCTATATATTTGGTACAAGTGCACATATCTACTAGAGTCGTAGGTGCTAGTGAATTACTTGTTTATCCCTCATTTACTATGATTATTTTTTCACATTCAGTACCTGAATTTTCATTCTTATATCAATGGGAATCATTTCTTTAATCGTTAGCCCCTATGCCAGGAAAGAGTTTATGTGCTACTCGTTTCTCAGTGTGCAAATATGATCTAATTTAATTGCATTATTTGTCCTTTCCAGCACAAGGCATGCATCAGCTGCTCCAGTTCGGCGTCTTTGGTGCTATTTGGTACGGCAAGAACCAGTTCAAGATATATTCATACGTTCTGTATTTGGCAAGCGTCGATCTGTAGCTTCAATTATGGAGCCAAGTGTGACAGTTACAGATAGCGTACGCACTTCAGATGAGAGAGCTTCCGATTCATCATCATCATTTGCAGAATTGGTGAAGATTATTCACAAGGATCAGGATTCTATATCTGCATTTTGTCTCAATCAGGTTGGCACTATGTAGTGTAATATTTGTGAAGTAGTTGAATAATCCTAAAGATGATAAACCTTACAATTTGGATACCTTTTTTTGTAGCGAATATGGTAACTTTTACATTAAAATTACATGGCTAAACATGGCGTTGAAATAATGTAATCCATAAGCATCTCTTGTTTTGTTTGTGTACATACTTTCCTCAAGTGTTATGTCTACTATAAATTCATATCTGAATAAAGACAGTTTGTAATAATGAAGTGCTAAAGAAAGTTGACTTGTTACTGGCTGAAACTTGGAAGCAGTTCACTGTTTCAGCAGTGGCTGGTTCGACTGGAACATGCTGGCAGATTCTGCTGAAATTATTTTATTGCCAGCTTTTCTCACTGTCTCATTAGCTTTCTAATGTCGTAGCTTTAAAAAAATGTTTGGAATGTTATATAAGAAAAAAAGTGTGCACCATTTGCATTTCTTTGGATGTGTGAGCTTAGATTCAAGGGGAGCAGGGAGTGAAAGAATAAGCCTTATGAAACTAAAAATAAATACTTTACTACAAAATAAACCTAAGACAATAATCAAAATAAAGGCTGTCTGTTTGAAAGTGCCCAACTTTGCATACATGTGGAATCAAAATCTGTTGCTCCATCTGCATGGCATGGTGTCTACAACGTGGCGCAACCTTTGTTGCCTAGGTGTGTCCTACCATTTGATGACAGCCCTCCTGAGGTCATCCAGTGTGTGAGGAAGGTTCTTGCGATGATGCACTGAAAGTTTCATTTGGCCACAGGCATGCTTAGTTGGGTTCATGTCAGCATATACTACAGACATTTTCATTTAGTTGATTCCTGTCTCCTGGAGGAAGACATGTATCATGTGAGCATGGTATTGACCAAAATGTTGACTGTAGGGCTGGACAATATTTTATATGAATATATCCCATTCCTACAAAGCTCTCAAATTACACTCACTAACATTGTCAAAGGACTTTCGTGCATGATGCCAGTCCAAAACTTGATACACACACTGCCCTGCAGAATCCATTTGGCTGTGTTCATAAGGTATGCATTGGCAGCTTCCCCCTCCACACTTCTTTGATGATCATCAGGCTTCAGACAAATCCATTAGGTATAAGACAAATCCTGTAGTAACTGGTGAAAGAGAACTTGATGCCATGGGTCCAGGTTCAATTTCAGATTGCACAATTGTATTGGATTCACAGAATACTTTCACTTCCCTCCAAAAACAGAGGGTGCTGATCTGTTGCATACACCTGGGGTACTCCTCCTCCTCCTCCTCCTCCTCCTCCTCCATCTTCCATATGTTCCATATTAGGCCAATTCGGGCATATTACAGTTCCCATCTTTTTCTTGATCTGCCAGGTTTCTTCTTCCCTTTTGGTTTAAAGTCCTTTACCTGACATGATAGTCTCTCTGGGTCAATTTTTGGCGGGTATTCACTCCATTTACTTTTGTTTCCATGCAATTTTTCTTTCACACTCCAAATTTTCCACTCCTTTTGAATATCTTAATTTTGTATTTTACGTATTCTTTTATATCCCTTCACGAATCTCAATTTTACTCCTTGTATGAGTGCAAATCATAAAGAAAGTTATACTTCCAAGTTACGCCCATTTATTAAGCCAAATACACATAGGCAACATGGCTGTGACAACATACAGCGTAAGTTCACTTTTCTACATAATCCCCAAGAGGCTGTAAACATTTCTCATAATGAGTAACCAATTTTTTGATTCTGGATGTGTAGAAATTACCTCCAGCACTAGGTATCCACCTGCATACAGCTGTTTTCACCCTCCTCAATGTTTCAGAATCATAATCCACTGAGATCCTCGTTCATCTTACTGAACACAAGATAATCGCGTGGTGCTAGGTATGAACTGTATGGAGAATGTTGCCATACCTCCCAGTTAAATTGCTGCAGCGGTTCTGTCGTTTGGTGGGCCGAGTGTGGTGTTGCGTTATGGTGCAGTAAAATCATACTGGTGCTCAATTTTCCCCATCACTTTTCCGTAATTTCCTTACAAAGCTGGAGAAAAGTTTGACAATACAGAGCAGAGTTGATTTTCGAGCCTTTAGGTGTAAATTCCACATGCAACACATTCTCCATGTGAAAGAACACTGTCACCATCACCTTTCCTACTGAAGGTTGGACATTGGCCTCCTTCTGTTGTGATTATGTGGTGTGCAGCCAGTCCATCAATGTTCTCTCTGTTTTGGGGGTGTATTGGTAGACCCACATTTCATCCCCAGTAATGATTCACTGCGGAAACTCATTGTACTGCACAGAATACCTTTCCAAATGTGCCAATGATGATTTGAAACATAGTTTCTTGTGAACATTGGTGAGGAGCTGTGGGACACATTTGGCGTGCTGTTTATGATACCCAAAGCACTGGTGAACAATGGAGAACACATTGCCATATGAAATGTTCTGAATGTTGACAATTTTCTGCAGTTTTGTGGACCAATCCCCTCTAATGATCACATCCACATGGTCAACATTTGCAACAGTACTGGACATTGTGGGCCTTCCTTTGTGATATTCATCAGTGAGATCCTTGCATTCAGCATCGGATTGCTTACACCACTTTACAATAACTGGGCAAGAGATTACATGCTCACCATATCCAGCATTGAATGTCTGTGCAATTCAGTCATTTAGCCCGTACAAATCTGATCATTGCATGCTCCTCTGGATTTGCAGTGAACATCCATTTAATACGCCATTGGGTCTAGCCCTCTCTGCACACACAACACGATGCAATACCACACCACCCATCCTATAAGATGTGTCGCAGTTATTGTCATGTGAAACACATTTATCATAGTTATGACACACAGCATGCTCTCATGGTGAGCTACCGTAACTTACTTTTTGATTTACTTTCATATTCATTTCTCTTGGCTCTTATTCAGTATCCCAGGGGGACTTCCTGCCCATAATTTGTCAGTAGGGATCATTAGCAAGTGTTATTGACCTTATATGCACCCAGTGAAAGGCAGATCTTTGATGAGTTGCATTTTATAATAGAGCAAGTATTTGATGTTGCAGTGCTGTATGCCAATTTTGTCAAACATAAAGTGATGGCTCATGTTTAATCTATGCTTTAAATGACTTTTTGAAGCATGATGATGGACTGGACAGTGTATATGAGCTGCAGTATCCTTTTCACAATTAGAGACACAGTGTTCCCTAGTGGAAATACTGCAGTGAGAATGAAAGTATACTTTTACTCACACATGGCTGTATTAATTGCACACTTTTACTTATCCTCTGTACAGAGACATGCTTGGGAGCAGATGCTTACAATTGGCTTGTAGTGAATTGCATGCTCTGACAAGCCCCACCTCCTTCTCTCAGGGCAGGCAGCTTACCGCTTATAATAGAAATAAATGTGTAATAGGTTAATGCATTGCAGAAGTGACACGAAAGTTGATGGTGAGTCGCTAAAAGGACAGGGTACTGGTGATACCTCTTCCTTCATTTTTGTAAATAACGTTGACAATCGCTGGGCACAACACCGCACATGAATCAACACTATTCACACTATGGCTATTTATTGCTGTGACACATAATACTATTAAGTAGCTAATGTCGGCAGCAATCGTAAAGATTCCTGAGTGGCCCCAAGTCCGCCGACTTTCACGGATCAGAGAGGGTCCAATTAAAAGTGCGCAGTTAGTAACATAGTTATTTCCTGTAGCCAAAAGAGTATTGAGAAAGAGATTTCAGACTTTCAGAAAACACACACACACACACACCAAATGAAAACAAAAGCTGACATTTTCCTGTCCCAAAGAGATGGAAAAAATTGTAGGGAACCACACTATTCAGAAACTTACGAGTAATGCCACTTCTTGTGAAAAATAATGTTAATGTCACCTTATTTTGTTTCTGCCTGCATATATTGCCATTCAGTAAGTAGAAATTTTTTCTGCTTTATTGGCTGAAAATTCATTTTTATTGTTGATACAATTCATTGTGTGATATATATATATATCTTTCCTGATGAGGCAACAGTTTGTTGCGAAAGCTTGAATTTTGTGTGTATGTTTGTGTTCGTTTGTGTGTCTGTCGACCTGCCAGCACTTTCATTTGGTAAGTCACATCATCTTTGTTTTTAAGTATATATATATATATATATATATATATATATATATATATATATATATATATATATATATATATATATATATACACTTAAAAACAAAGATGATGTGACTTACCAAATGAAAGTGCTGGCAGGTCGACAGACACACAAACGAACACAAACATACACACAAAATTCAAGCTTTCGCAACAAACTGTTGCCTCATCAGGCCTCATTATTTACAAAAATGAAGGAAGAGGTATCACCAGTACCCTGTCCTTTTAGCGACTCACCATCAACTTTCGTGTCACTTCTGCAATGCATTAACCTATTACACATTTATTTCTATTATAAGCGGTAAGCTGCCTGCCCTGAGAGAAGGAGGTGGGGCTTGTCAGAGCATGCAATTCACTACAAGCCAATTGTAAGCATCTGCTCCCAAGCATGTCTCTGTACAGAGGATAAGTAAAAGTGTGCAATTAATACAGCCATGTGTGAGTAAAAGTAAACTTTCATTCTCACTGCAGTATTTCCACTAGGGAACACTGTGTCTTTTAATATGTCTGCTTGTGTCTGTATATGTGTGGATGGATATGTGTGTGTGTGCGAGTGTATACCCGTCCTTTTTTCCCCCTAAGGTAAGTCTTTCCGCTCCCGGGACTGGAATGACTCCTTACCCTCTCCCTTAAAACCCACATCCTTTCGTCTTTCCCTCTCCTTCCCTCTTTCCTGATGAGGCAACAGTTTGTTGCGAAAGCTTGAATTTTGTGTGTATGTTTGTGTTCGTTTGTGTGTCTGTCGACCTGCCAGCACTTTCATTTGGTAAGTCACATCATCTTTGTTTTTAAGTATATTTTTCCTTCGTGGAATGTTTCCTTCTATTATAACCATATATATATATATATGTCAACATGATATTTCATATTACTGTTAATTTTGATTTTTAGGCCAACCCAGGATTTCTTGCTCTTGCAACACCAAAGGAAATACAAGAAATGGATATATCTTTGCTGTTAGAATCACCACTGTGGCTAGAGGATGAGTGTGAATTTGATGTCATTAATTTAACAAGGTATGGAAAATGCACTAAGTATTAAAGCATTATTAGTTTCTTCCTTGTATTAACACTTCATGCTAATATTTATTGTACCTATGCTCTTAAACTTCAGGCTGAAATTTAAATGAAATACTGATATAATAATTCAGAGGTTTATCCATGTTGCTCTTGTGCTAAAACCAGTGACAAAAAGTTACTAAAACAGTTTTGAACAATGGTAAGAACAAACATTTATCCCCCTAGGAAACTAAATATGCTAAGTCCCACTTCCAGTTTGTTTTAATTTGGAAACACATCACCACTGAATCCAGTTAATTTTTTCTTAACTGGATTTTCTTTCTTCCAAGCCATCAGTTGAAAGTATTTCCATATTAAGAAACATTATTAAAAGTTTAGTATATTTCTTATAGTTAATTATTGCATTGCAGGGACCCAGAGACACTCCCAGCTTCAAGTTTTTTGGTTATCCAGACAGCTGCTGACAGGCCAGTATTGGCTCAGTCAGCATCAACACAGAATCATAGTAATCCCTCTACACCACAACCTACACTTAGCAGCCAGACAGGACGAGGAGCCTCTGTGGTTAGTTTTAAACCAGCAATTGTTTATATAATATTTAATTTTTTATGTAACTAAAATCGTATAAAGATAAAATAGCCATGTATCATGCAGTGAAAAGCAGGAAGTAAGTTTTCTTTCTTTCTTTTTTCTGTCTGTGCCTCAGTGTACAACCTGAGAATGTGATGCATAGTTATCTCTGGAGTTTTCACAGCAAAACAGTGGGGAATATAGTGCAAGGTCTGAGTTGTCAAGCTTTCTGTAACAAATCTGTAAGCTAGGAACATTTTACTAATTTTAAATTTTTCCATTGGATAAACTGTTGATGTCAGTAATTAATTACAAACTCTTGATGCCAATAATCAATTTGTGCAAACCAAATAGTGATGTGTGTCTGACCTCTTTTTACTTAAGTACTTGATCTCGGAAAACAATGGCTGCGCAGGATTAGCCGAGCGGTCTAAGGCGCTGCAGTCATAGACTGTGCGGCTGGTCCCGGCAGAGGTTCGAGTCCTCCCTCGGGCATGGGTGTGTGTGTCTGTCCTTAGGCTAATTTAGGTTAAGTAGTGTGTAAGCTTAGGGACTGATGACCTTAGCAGTTAAGTCCCGTAAGATTTCACACACATTCACATCAGAAAACAATGGATCACATAAGCAAGACATATAATCTTGTTAAGTAAATGTGCCTTTATAGCTCTTGCTGTATATGTTTCAACTCAATGTATGCATTACTGTTTCTAATCTTTCATTAACAGTGATGTTAAGTATTAGACATTCAAAGTTCTTAAAAAGGAAATTCACGAAAAATAGGAATTCCTTTTTCACTAATAAATAGTTTTGAAGAAAGAGTAAATGCAACAATAACAGAAAATTGCTGCCACTTGTCACACAATTAATTCTTTAGAGATCTGTAGAAGTGCTCAGAGATTTCCTTGCCTGCACCTACTCAGTAAATTAATGCATTTGACAGCGAAAGTATATAGCAGCAACCTAAATTTCTTTTTTGCATATGAAAAATGGTTTATTTTTATACAGGCTGTCTCTCCTAAGACTCATCATGCAAATTTTCTCTGATGTTTTGGCAGATATTATCAATTTGGTTTCTGAAATGTGTAGCTGGAGTCACCCCAAACAGATATTTTTCATTGTGTTTGTCACCGATGACCAGTGTCAATGGAAAGAGCCCGTTTACGGTTACAAACAAAACGACTTTTAAAGCAGACCATTACATGCCTGTTTCATAGACCCAGATCGATCTTATGCAAAATTGGGGATAGATATCTACTAACAGGAGCAGCTCAAGTAGTGGCTATTCTTCCTGTTAATACACATTGATAAAATGTATTAATTTGAGGCTGCTGTATCAAATGGAAATGTACATTTCTGCTTTAAAAATAATTTTGTTCATAATGGGAAACAAGCATACTTTCTATTGGCACTGGGAATCACATGAAAAATATTAAGAGCATTATCTGTTTGGGATAACTCCAGCTACACATGGCAAAAACAAAATCATTAATATCCTGTACTCAGCCCTCTGTCCATTTCCTGCACTCAGCTCTCTCTGTCCATCTCCTACTCTCGCCGCTCTCTGTCCATCTCCTACTCTCGCCCCTCTCTGTCCATCTCCTACTCTCGCCCCTCTCTGTCCATCTCCTACTCTCACCCCTCTCTGTCCATTTCTTCCTCCAGGGAGAAGCCACATGTGGCAAATGTGATAACTCTGCCCAAGAAGGTGTCAGAAGCTTATGTCCACCGAAATGTGGAGTGGGGACTACAGTTTGTTCCTTGCAGATAGAAAGATACATGAGAACAAAAAGATCTATAAATCTATGTAGCCCCCATGTTTGCTACCACCTTTGTTGCAGTTATTAAACAACTAGTTCAGAACACTAATGTTACTACACAATAGATTGCTAGTATCAGCACTACTGTTAGTGCTGCTTCATTTATTTTGAAGCCTATACATCCTCCCATGACATCAGACAAGACAGTGGTAGCTGATGCTGTGGAGTTACCTCCTCCTCCAGAGGTTCAGTCTGCTCCACCGTCCAGTGCTGCCACTACCATCTCCGCAGATGTAACTCTGTAGGCTCCCCAGTCCAAAAAATCAAAATCAAATGCAAAGACTCAGCCACAGATTGAGACAGGAAGTAAACAGTCCGATGATGTTGATGTCACTCTCTCTGACATCCCTAGTGATTCATCTTTGAAGCCATTGGATCTTGATTTCGGCCTTATGGCACTCATCTTACCTCAAGATGGAGCCTCCATCCACTGTGGGCTCCCCTCTCCGTCGGAAAGAAAGAGTGAAAATGTAAGCCCCTTGATAAATGGCTCCCACAGTACAATGGAACATGAATGCGTTCAGGACACATGGAGGAACTGAGACTCATAGCACAGAAGTGCCTCCTGTGCTTGTGTTTATAGGAAACACATTTTAAAGCATCTGATGCCCCTGCACTATAGGGCTGTACCCCTCATCGAGATGACCTGAGCAGGGAAAGGACCAAGGGAAGGATTGCTGTATTTGTCAATAACACACACCACTTATCTGCACTCCCCTTGGTTATTGACCTACAAGCAGTAGTCATTGCAGTTCATGTGGATCAGATCATCACTCTCTGCTCCCTGTACTTACCTCTGCAGGATGCGATAGACTGCAAGGCTGTTACAGGCCTTGTTGAACAAGTACGCCACCTGTTTCTCCTAATGGGTGATTTCAAATCCCATAATGTATTGTGGGGTTCAAATTATACTTGACCTAGGGGTTGAGTCTTGGAAAACTTCATGATGTTGCAGGAGGTGTGCATCCTCAATACAGGCAGACCCAGTTGTTCCTAGGCTGTTACTGGGCTGTCGTCAGCCATCGACCTCTTTTTCTGCTTCCAGCCCTTGCAGACTCGGCTCATGGGAAGCAACTTATGACCTTCATTCTGGCAAGCACTTCTACCTACTGGATGGAACCTTACCTCAACAGAAACCACTAAAATGGTTGCTCAGTGTGGCTGGCTGTGCCTGAACACGAGAGTGTCCAGGAATGGTTGGACCACATCTCACGAGTGATCCATCATGGCGCTGACTTATCCATCCCAAAGTCATCACAGGAGGCAACGTGTACCTTGGTGGAGCAATTAGTGCCACTCAGCAATCCAGGGCAGGCCTGCAGCTCTTTGATCGTTTAAATACCGCCTTTCAGGTCGCTGGAGCCAAGGCTCAATGCGTAATTAAGGAGAGCAAGAAAAGGTCATGGCAGGCCTTCTACAAAAATATGAGATGCCATTAGAAGTTTTTCCTGTGAACACAGTTTTTTACCAATAGCAGAAGTATTGAAACAGAGGTGGCACCAAACATTGCCCAGAGACATCACTCGGAGAATGTTAGAGCATTTTGCAATTACTGCAGCCAATGCCAGCCAGAATCTGGCATTTCTTGCCTACCATGCAACTTAAGACAGGGTCAAGTTGGGCTTCTGATCAAACAATGCTGAGTCTTACAATTGTTCTATCTCCATGTGGTGAGCTGGAATCAGCTCTGTCTGAGACTCATGATACTGCATGCTTCAACATTTGCCAACAGTATCAAAGGGACTCCTCTTCAAACATTTTAATTTGATATGGCGGATAGGTCACTTTCCCAAATCATGGAGAGAGGCAATTTTGATACCTGTTCTCAAACCAGGAAAGGACCACACCCATGCCTCGTGTGTACCTAAGTATCTCCTTAATGAGCTGTGTTGGAAACACCCTGGAGTGAATGGTAGACCATTGTCTAATCTGGTTATTAAAGGTTATTAAAGACCATGCAACTCCTTACCCAATGTCAGTGTGAATTCCGAAGATTTTCGTCTACTGTTGATAACATGACCCTCCTAGAGGCAGCTATTCAACAGGCTTTCCTACATATACATCACTGTCTCAGTATATTCTTTGAGATCAGAAACACGAATGATACTACTTGGAGACACAGCATTTACGTACACATCCATCAGTGGGGTTTTCATTGCCATCTCCCCATCTTCATTTGGTCTTTCCCGTTGAAGCAATTTTTTAGGACTCATGTTGGTGATACACTGTCGGCTAGTTTTGAACAGGAGGAAGATATCCCTCATGACAGCGTTTTAAGTGGTAGCCTCTTTGCCATAGCCATACAGTATCACCTCTACGGTAAGGAGTCCCATGCAATGCTCCTCGTTTGTGAACGATTTTACCGTCTTCTGTTCCTCCCCCAGTGTTGCAACAGCAACTCGTCAGTTGCAACTTACAGTTCAGAGGTTAGAGGTGTATGCTGCGAAGATAGGTTTTCAGTTATCTGCAGATGAGTATGTGTGTGTGTGTGTGTGTGTGTGTGTGTGTGTGTGTGTGTGCACGCATGTGTGTGTTAATTTTAATCGTTGTTGCTGTATTTTTAATTCACTTGACTTGCACACGAGGGATACCGTTCTGCATTTTAAAGCCTCAGTGAGGTATCTAGGCCTCATTTTTCACTCCAAATTGTCATGGTTGCCACACCACAGAGAATTGAAAGCCAGAACCCAGAAGTCTCTGAATATTATAAAGTGTCTTAGCCACAGGTCTTGCGGAGCAGACAGAACGCATCTGTTCCAGTTTTATAGGGCTTTTGTGCAGTCTTGGCATGACTAAAGGTGCACAGTATATACATCAGTGAGACACTCTTACATGAAGATCACTAGGATTAGGCTGGCCATGGCTGCTTACAGGACCAGCTCTATGTGCTAAAGCTGAGGAGCTGCCACTCGACATCCGGTGGCAGCTCCTTGTGGTGTGTCAGGCATAAGTTCCTCGCTGCTCTGACTTCACTAACGTACCATACAGTTGCTTGCTTGCTCCAATTTTCTGTGAACAACAATGCTGTTTGCGAGTTGCGTGCAGTGTCTGCTAGAGCGCTTGGTGTGGAGCAACTCCAAATCCAGGGTTTTAACCATGCAGAAGCCCAGAGTAATTTCAGATTTAGTGCAGTTCAGAAGAGATAGCACTTCTGAATGTATTATTAATACATTATTTTATGACTCTTTAACTGAGGACAACTACTCTAAGACTGGATGAGTCGAAACATGGGCCTCCATGAGTTGCTCTGTTGTTTTCCCTCAAAGTCCAATTAGCTCCTAACTATACTGACCTTGACACAGAATGAAACGTGATCTTGTGGGCACTGCAACAAATGAGGCTTTCTTAGAGTGCTAAATTCCTTGTCTGTTCCAATTCTCTGACTGCCCTGCATTTTTGTCCAACACTTGTAGCCAGTAGATAATCATCCAGGATGTCATCCTCCAGCTACAATGGATGGGGGGGGGGGGGGGGGGGATACCAGGGACAAGGATATTGCAGGAAATGAAAAAGCATATGCAGCAGCCGAGTAGGTACGTCAACAGTCCTGAGTGATTTCAGTGTGCCATCCATCTGCATGCTGTCATCTCACTCTTGAGATACAGAGTAATTTGTTGATGGGAGGAGGAGTGGCTTGCAGTAACAGACAATAAGCTGTTTCTGTGTTTTAATCCCTGGTACAGTAGCTTTCACCCTGTATCCAATATTTAAGGCGTGTGCGATCGAGTCATAGTGAGGGTTCATGCGAGTGGGCTGGGAGTGCACGAGTGTCATTTTTTAGGTTTCATCCACAGTATGTGCAACATTTTTAGTGATTTTATCCACAATCAAGTCCTTTAATATGCATCAGACACTGATAACGTAACTGTAGAGCACCCATAAATCATTCACCTCTCTCTCTCTCTCTCCCCTCTCTCTCTCTCTCTCTCTCTCTCTCTCTCTCTCTCTCTCTCTCTCTGTGTGTGTGTGTGTGTGTGTGTGTGTGTGTCCATCTCTTCTTCCTCCTCTCATCCCTTTCTGTGTACATCTGCTTCTTCTCCCCCACCTCTCTGCGAACCCACCTGCTGCTTCTCTTCCTTCCCCACCTTGTCCACTTCTTCCTCACCCACCTTGTCCACTTCTTCCTCCCCCACCTTGTCCACTTCTACCTCCCCCTCTCTGTCCACTTCTTCCTCCCCCTCGCTGTCCACTTCTTCTTCCCCCTCTCTGTCCACTTCTTCATCCCCCCCCTCTCTCTCTCTCTCTGTCCACTTCTTCCTCTGCCCTCTCTCTCTGTCCCCTTCTTCCTCTGCCCTCTCTCTGTCCCCCTCCTGTTGTGCTCTCCCCCTCCTGTTGTGCTCTCCCCCTCCTGTTGTGCTCTCCCCCTCCTGTCGTGCTCTCCCCCTCCTGTCGTGCTCTCCCCCTCCTGTCGTGCTCTCCCCCTCCTGTCGTGCTCTCCCCCACCTGTCGTGCTCTCCCCCACCTGTCGTGCTCTCCCCCACCTGTCGTGCTCTCCCCCTCCTGTCGTGCTCTCAGCCCTCCTGTCGTGCTCTCAGCCCTCCTGTCGTGCTCTCAGCCCTCCTGTCGTGCTCTCCTCCTCCTGCCGTGCTCTCCTCCTCCTGCCGTGCTCTCCTCCTCCTGCCGTGCTCTCCTCCTCCTGCCGTGCTCTCCTCCTCCTGCCGTGCTCTCCTCCTCCTGCCGTGCTCTCCTCCTCCTGCCGTGCTCTCCTCCTCCTGCCGTGCTCTCCTCCTCCTGCCGTGCTCTCCTCCTCCTGCCGTGCTCTCCTCCTCCTGCCGTGCTCTCCTCCTCCTGCCGTGCTCTCCTCCTCCTGTCGTGCTCTCCCCCTCCCCCCGTCGTGCTCTCCCCCTCCCCCCGTCGTGCTCTCCCCCTCCCCCCGTCGTGCTCTCCCCCTCCCCCCGTCGTGCTCTCACCCTCCCCCCGTCGTGCTCTCCCCCTCCCCCTCCCCCGCGCCCACCCGCACTGCTCCCAGACTGGCAACCCCCCGCCCTGCCCTCCCCCTCTCCCTCCTGCGCCTCCATCCCTGTCCCGCTCTCCGCCTCCCCCCCGTCCTGCTCTCCACCTCCTTCCTGCTCTACTCCTGTTTCCCACCAACTCTCCGCCTGCCCTCCTCCTCCCCTCCCGCTCAAATTATCCCCAAACGTTCACCTCCTCCCCTTCACTCGTGCTCCTTCTACTCTCCCCTGTCCCTCCTTCCCCTACTCTCCTCCTCCTCCCCTGCTCTTCAGCTCCTCTCCTCCTCCTCTTCCTCCTCCCCCCTACTCCTCACCTCCTCTCCTCCTCCTACACTCTTCCTCCCCTCCCCTCCACTGATGGTCTAATCCTCCCCTCCATCTCTCCTCCTACATTCCTCTGCCTACTCTTCTCCCCCACCTCCTGCTCTCCTCCTACGACTCTTCTCCTTCTCCATCTCCTACTACTCTTTCCCTCCTATGCTCCATCCCCTCATCCTACTCTCCTACTACTCTTTCGCTCCTACTACTCTTTCGCTCCTACTCGATGTCCTCCTCTTCCTCCTCCTCCTCCTCCTCGACCTCTCCTTCCTCTCCAACCCCTTACTCCCACCCCAACTACTCCTACTACTACTACTCCTTCTCCTCGGCCCATTCCTACTGCTACTCTCCCTCCTACTTTCTCTCTCTCGCCTTCTCTTACTCCTGTCTCTCCTCCTCCCTCCGCACCCCCACCCTCCTCTCAGTCTTCCTCTCCCTCCTATTCCTCCTCTGCGTCCTCTCCCTCTCCTCCTCTCCCTCTCCTCCTCTCCCTCTCTCCCTCTCCTCCTCACCCTCTCCTTCTCTCCCTCCTGCCCCTCTCCTCCTCTCCCTCCTGCCCCTCTACTCCTCTCTCTCCACCTCTCCCTCCTGCCCCTCTACTCCTCTCCCTCCACCTCCTCCTCCTCCTCCTCCTCCTCCTCCTCCTCCTCCTCCTCCTCCTCCTCCTGCCCCCTGCTACCTTATTCTCCTCCTGTCCCACCCCTCCTCCTGTCCCTCCCCCTCCTGTCCCTCCCCCTCCTCCTGTCCCTCCCCCTCCTCCTGTCCCTCCCCTCCTCCTGTCCCTCCCCCTCCTCCTGTCCCTCCCCCTCCTCCTGTCCCTCCCCCTCCTCCTGTCCCTCCCCCTCCTCCTGACCCTCCCGCTCCCCCTGTCCCCCCTCCTGTCCCTCCCCCTCCTCCTGTCCCTCCCCCTCCTCCTGTCCTCCCCCTCCTCCTGTCACTCCCCCTCCTCCTGTCCCTCCCCCTCCTGTCCCTCCCCCTCCTCCAGTCCCTCCCCCTCCTCCTGTTCAAACCCCTCCTCCTGTCCCTCCCCCTCCTCCTGTCCCCCCCCCTCCCCCTCCGGTCCCTCCCCCTCCTCCGGTCCCTCCCCCTCCTCCGTCCCCCACTCCGGTCACTCCCCCTCCTCCGGTCCCTCCCCCTGTCCCTCCCCCTCCTCCGGTCCCTCCCCCTCCTCCGGTCCCTCCCCGTCCTCTCTCTCTCTCCCCTCATCATCTCTCTCTCTCCCCCTCATCATCTCTCTCTCCCCCCTCATCATCTCTCTCTCCCCCCTCCTCTCTCTCCCCCCTCCTCCTCTCTCTCCCCGCTCCTCCTCTCTCCCCCTCCTCTCTCCCCCCTCCTCTCTCCCCCTCCTCTCTACCCCCCTCCTCTCCCCCCCCTCCTCCTCTCACCCCTCCTCTCTCCCCCCTCCTCTCTCCCCCCTCCTCCTCCTCATCCCTGTCCTCCTCTCCCCCCCTACTCCTCACCCCTGTCCTCCTCTTGCTCACCAATCTTCCTCTCACCGCCCTCCTCCTCTCGCCCCCCTGCTCCTCACCCCTCCTCTTATCACCATCTCCTTTCTCCCCCCTGCTACTCTCACCCCCTTCTCTTTTGTCCCTCCTCCTCCTCTCACCCCCTCCTCTTTTCTCACCCCTCCTCTTTTCTCCCCACTCCTCTTTCTCCACCCTCCTCTTTCTCAACCCTCCTCCTCCTACCTCTCCTCTTTTCTCCCCCTCCTCCTCTCACCCCCTCCTCTTTTCTCCCCCGTCCTCCTCCTACCCCCTCCTCTTTTCTCCCCCGTCCTCCTCCTACCCCCTCCTCTCCCCCCTCCTCCTCCTACCCCCTCCTCTTTTCTCCCCCCTCCTCCTCCTACCCCCTCCTCTTTTCTCCCCCCTCCTCCTCCTACCCCCTCCTCTTTTCTCCCCCTCCTCCTCCTACCCTTTCCTCTTTTCTCCCCCCTCCTCTCATGCCCTCCTCTTTTCTCCCCCCTCCTCTCATGCCCTCCTCTTTTTCCCCCCCCTCCTCTCATGCCCTCCTCTTTTCTCCCTCCTCCTCTCTCTCCCCTCCTCCTCTCACCCCCTCCTCATCTCACCCCCTCCTCTATTCTCCCCCCTCCTCCTCTCACTCCCCCTCATCTCACCACCCTCCTCATCTCACCACCCTCATCTCACCACCCTCCTCCTCTCACCCCCTCCTCCTCTCACCCCCTCCTCCTCTCACTCCCTCTTCCTCTCACCCCCCTCCTCCTCTCACCCCCTCCTCCTCTCACCCCCTCCTCCTCTCACCCCCCTCCTCCTCTCACCCCCTCCTTCTCTCACCCCCTCCTCCTCTCACCCCCTCCTCCTCTCACCCCCTCCCTCCTCTCACCCCCTCCTCCCTCTCACCCCCTACTCCTCTCACCCCCTCATCCTCTCACCCCCCTCCTCTCTTCTCCCACCTCCTCCTCTATTCTCCCACCTCCTCCTCTATTCTCCCACCTCTTTTCTCTTACCTCCTCCTCTCTCTCCCCCCTCCTCCTCTCCCCCCCTCCTCCTCTCCCCCCTCCTCCTCTCCCCCCTCCTCCTCTCTGCCCCTACTCCTCTCTTCCCCCTCTCTGTCCTTGTCCTCCTCCTCCCCTCCTCTGTCCCCTCTCTGTCCTTGTCCTCCCCTCCTCTGTTCCCCCTCTCTGTCCTTGTCCTCCCCTCCTCTGTTCCCCCTCTCTGTCCTTGTCCTCCCCTCCTCTGTTCCCCCTCTCTGTCCTTGTCCTCCGCCCCCCTCTCTTCCCCCTCTCTGTCCCCCCTCTCTGTCCTTGTCCTCCGCCCCCCTCTCTTCCCCCTCTCTGTCCCCCCCTCTCTGTCCTTGTCCTCCGCCCCCCTCTCTCCCCCTTTCTGTCCCCCCTCTCTGTCCTTGTCCTCCGCCCCCCTCTCTTCTCCCTCTCTGTCCTTGTCCTCCGCCCCCCTCTCTGTCCTTGTCCTCGGCCCCCCTCTCTTCCCCCTCTCTGTCCTTGTCCTCCGCCCCCCTCTCTGTCCTTGTCCTCCGCCCCCCTCTCTGTCCTTGTCCTCCGCCCCCTCTCTGTCCTTGTCCTCCGCCCCCCTCTCTGTCCTTGTCCTCCGCCCCCCTCTCTGTCCTTGTCCTCCGCCCCCCTCTCTGTCCTTGTCCTCCGCCCCCCTCTCTTCCCCCTCTCTGTCCTTGTCCTCCGCCCCCCTCTCTTCCCCCTCTCTGTCCTTGTCCTCCACCCCCCTCTCTTCCCCCTCTCTGTCCTTGTCCTCCGCCCCCCTCTCTTCCCCCTCTCTGTCCTTGTCCTCCGCCCCCCTCTCTTCCCTCTCTCTGTCTTTGTCCTCCGCCCCCCTCTCTTCCCTCTCTCTCCCCCTCATCATCATCTCTCTCTCCCCCTCATCATCTCTCTCTCTCCCCCTCATCATCTCTCTCTCCCCCCCTCATCCTCTCTCTCTCCCCCCCCCCTCATCCTCTCTCTCTCCCCCCCTCCTCCTCTCTCTCCCCCCTCCTCCTCTCTCTCCCCGCTCCTCCTCTCTCCCCCCTCCTCTCTCCCCCTCCTCTCTCCCCCTCCTCTCCCCCCCTCCTCTCCCCCCCTCCTCTCTACCCCCTCATCTCCCCCCTCCTCTCTCCCCCCTCCTCTCTCCCCCCTCCTCTCTCCCCCCTCCTCTCTCCCCCCTCCTCTCTCCCCCCTCCTCTCTCCCCCCTCCTCTCTCCCCCTCCTCTCTTCCCCCTCCTCCTCCTCATCCCTGTCCTCCTCTCCCCCCCTACTCCTCACCCCTGTCCTCCTCTTGCTCACCAATCTTCCTCTCACCGCCCTCCTCCTCTCGCCCCTCTGCTCCTCACCCCTTCCTCTTATCACCATCTCCTTTCTCCCCCCTGCTACTCTCACCCCCTTCTCTTTTGTCCCTCCTCCTCCTCTCACCCCCCTCCTCTTTTCTCACCCCTCCTCTTTTCTCCCCACTCCTCTTTTCTCCACCCTCCTCTTTTCTCCCCCCTCCTCCTCCTACCTCTCCTCTTTTCTCCCCCTCCTCCTCTCACCCCCTCCTCTTTTCTCCCCCGTCCTCCTCCTACCCCCTCCTCTTTTCTCCCCCGTCCTCCTCCTACCCCCTCCTCTTTTCTCCCCCCTCCTCCTCCTACCCCCTCCTCTTTTCTCCCCCCTCCTCCTCCTACCCCCTCCTCTTTTCTCCCCCTCCTCCTCCTACCCTTTCCTCTTTTCTCCCCCCTCCTCTCATGCCCTCCTCTTTTCTCCCCCCTCCTCTCATGCCCTCCTCTTTCCCCCCCCCCCTCCTCTCATGCCCTCCTCTTTTCTCCCTCCTCCTCTTCTCTCCCCTCCTCCTCTCACCCCCTCCTCATCTCACCCCCTCCTCTATTCTCCCCCCTCCTCCTCTCACTCCCCCTCATCTCACCACCCTCCTCATCTCACCACCCTCATCTCACCACCCTCCTCCTCTCACCCCCTCCTCCTCTCACCCCCTCCTCCTCTCACCCCCTCCTCCTCTCACTCCCTCTTCCTCTCACCCCCTCCTCCTCTCACCCCCTCCTCCTCTCACCCCCTCCTCCTCTCACCCCCTCCTCCTCTCACCCCCTCCTTCTCTCACCCCCTCCTCCTCTCACCCCCTCCTCCTCTCACCCCCTCCTCCTCTCACCCCCTCCTCCTCTCACCCCCTACTCCTCTCACCCCCTCATCCTCTCACCCCCTCCTCTTTTCTCCCCCCTCCTCCTCTCACCCCCTCCTTTCTCCCCCCTCCTTTCTCCCCCCTTTTCCTTTCACCCGCTCCTCTTTTCTCCCCCCTCCTCTTTTCTCCCCCTCCTCCTTTCTCCCCCTCCTCCTTTCTCCCCCTTCCTCCTTTCTCCCCCCTCCTCCTCTCACCCCATCCTCCTCTCACCCCCTCCTCTTTTCTCCCCCTCCTCTTTTCTCCCTCCACCTCTTTTCTCCCCCCTCCTCTTTTCTCCCCCCTCCTCTCACCCCTTCCTCTTTTCTCCCCCCTTTTCCTTTCACCCCCTCCTCCTTTCTCCCCCCTCCTCCTGTCTCCCCCTCCTCCTGTCTCCCCCTTCCTCTTTTCTCCCCCTTCCTCTTTTCTCCCCCCTCCTCTTTTCTCCCCCTCCTCTTTTCTCCCCCCTCCTCTCACTCCCTCCTCTTTTCTCCACTCCTCCTCTCACCCTCTCCTCTTTTCTCCCCCCTCCTCTCACCCCCCTCCTCTCACCCCCCTCCTCTCACCACCCTCCTCCTCTCACCCCCTCCTCCTCTCACCCCCTCCTCCTCTCACCTCCTCCTCTATTCTCCCACCTCCTCCTCTATTCTCCCACCTCCTCCTCTTTTCTCTTACCTCCTCCTCTCTCTCCCCCCTCCTCCTCTCCCCCCTCCTCCTCTCCCCCCTCCTCCTCTCTGCCCCTACTCCTCTCTTCCCCCTCTCTGTCCTTGTCCTCCTCCTCCCCTCCTCTGTCCCCTCTCTGTCCTTGTCCTCCCCTCCTCTGTCCCCCTCTCTGTCCTTGTCCTCCCCTCCTCTGTTCCCCCTCTCTGTCCTTGTCCTCCCCTCCTCTGTTCCCCCTCTCTGTCCTTGTCCTCCCCTCCTCTGTTCCCCCTCTCTGTCCTTGTCCTCCGCCCCCCTCTCTTCCCCTCTCTGTCCTTGTCCTCCGCCCCCCTCTCTTCCCCCTTTCTGTCCCCCCTCTCTGTCCTTGTCCTCCGCCCCCCTCTCTTCCCCCTTTCTGTCCCCCCTCTCTGTCCTTGTCCTCCGCCCCCCTCTCTTCCCCCTTTCTGTCCCCCCTCTCTGTCCTTGTCCTCCGCCCCCCTCTCTGTCCTTGTCCTCCGCCCCCCTCTCTGTCCTTGTCCTCGGCCCCCCTCTCTTCCCCCTCTCTGTCCTTGTCCTCCGCCCCCTCTCTGTCCTTGTCCTCCGCCCCCCTCTCTGTCCTTGTCCTCCGCCCCCTCTCTGTCCTTGTCCTCCGCCCCCCTCTCTGTCCTTGTCCTCCGCCCCCCTCTCTGTCCTTGTCCTCCGCCCCCCTCTCTTCCCCCTCTCTGTCCTTGTCCTCCGCCCCCCTCTCTTCCCCCTCTCTGTCCTTGTCCTCCACCCCCCTCTCTTCCCCCTCTCTGTCCTTGTCCTCCGCCCCCCTCTCTTCCCCCTCTCTGTCCTTGTCCTCCGCCCCCCTCTCTTCCCCCTCTCTGTCCTTGTCCTCCGCCCCCCTCTCTTCCCCCTCTCTGTCCTTGTCCTCCGCCCCCCTCTCTTCCCCCTCTCTGTCCTTGTCCTCCGCCCCCCTCTCTTCCCTCTCTCTGTCTTTGTCCTCCGCCCCTCTCTCTTCCCCCCCTCTGTCTTTGTCCTCCGCCCCTCTCTCTTCCCCCTCTCTGTCTTTGTCCTCCGCCCCTCTCTCTTCCCCCTCTCTGTCTTTGTCCTCCGCCCCCTCTCTTCCCCCTCTCTGTCTTTGTCCTCCGCCCCCTCTCTTCCCCCTCTCTGTCCTTGTCCTCCGCCCCCCTCTCTTCCCCCTCTCTGTCCTTGTCCTCCGCCCCCCTCTCTTCCGCCTCTGTCCTTGTCCTACGCCCCCCTCTCTTCCCCCTCTCTGTCCTTGTCCTCCGCCCCCCCTCTCTTCCCCCTCTCTGTCCTTGTCCTCCGCCCCCCTCTCTTCCCCCTCTCTGTCCTTGTCCTCCGCCCCCCCTCTTCCCCCTCTCTGTCCTTGTCCTCCGCCCCCCCTCTTCCCCCTCTCTGTCCTTGTCCTCCGCCCCCTCTCTTCCCCCTCTCTGTCCTTGTCCTCCGTCCCCCTCTCTTCCCCCTCTCTGTCCTTGTCCTCCTCCTCCCCCTCTCTTCCCCCTCTCTGTCCTTGTCCTCCTCCTCCTCCTCCTCCTCCTCCTCCTCCTCCTCTCTTCGCCCCTCTGTCCTTGTCCTCCTACTCCCCTCCCCCCTCTGTCCTTGTCCTCCAACTCCCCTCCCCCCTCTGTCCTTGTCCTCCAACTCCCCTCCCCCATCTGTCCTTGTCCTCCGACTCCCCTCCCCCCTCTGTCCTTGTCCTCCTACTCCCCTCCCCCCCTCTGTCCTTGTCCTCCTACTCCCCTCCCCCCCTCTGTCCTTGTCCTCCTACTCCCCTCCCCCCCTCTGTCCTTGTCCTCCTACTCCCCTCCCCCCTCTGTCCTTGTCCTCCTACTCCCCTCCCCCCCTCTGTCCTTGTCCTCCTACTCCCCTCCCCCCCTCTGTCCTTGTCCTCCTACTCCCCTCCTCTCTTCCCCCTCCTCCCCTCCTCTCTACCCCCCTCCTCCCCTCCTCTCTACCCCCTCCCCTCCTCTCTTCCCCCTCCTCCCTTCTCTCTTCCCCTCCTCCCCTCCTCTCTTCCCCCTCCTTCCCTCCTCTCTTCCCCCTCCTCCCCTCCTCTCTTCCCCCTCCTCCCCTCCCCCTCCTCCCCTCCCCCTCCTCCCTCCTCTCTTCCCTCTCCTCCCCTCCTCTCTTCCCTCTCTCTGTCCTTGTCCTCCTCTCTTCCCCCTCTCTGTCCTTGTCCTCCTCTCTTCCCCCTCTCTGTCCTTGTCCTCCTCTCTTCCCCCTCTCTGTCCTTGTCCTCCTCTCTTCCCCCTCTCTGTCCTTGTCCTCCTCTCTTCCCCCTCTCTGTCCTTGTCCTCCTCTCTTCCCCCTCTCTGTCCTTGTCCTCCTCCTCCCCTCCTCTCTTCCCCCTCTCTGTCCTTGTCCTCCTCCTCCCCTCCTCTCTTCCCCCTCTCTGTCCTTGTCCTCCTCCTCCCCTCCTCTCTTCCCCCTCTCTGTCCTTGTCCTCCTCCTCCCCTCCTCTCTTCCCCCTCTCTGTCCTTGTCCTCCTCCTCCCCTCCTCTCTTCCCCCTCTCTGTCCTTGTCCTCCTCCCCTCCTCTCTTCCCCCTCTCTGTCCTTGTCCTCCTCCCCTCCTCTCTTCCCCCTCATCTCCTACTCTCTTCCCCCTCTCTGTCCTCCTCCTCCTCCTCTCTGTCCTCCTCCTCCTCCTCCTCCTCCTCCTCCTCTTCCTCCTCCTCCTCCTCCTCTCTTCCCCCTCTCTGTCCTTGTCCTCTCCTTCTCCTCCTCCTCCTCCTCCTCCTCCTCCTCCTCCTCCCCCTCCTCCTCCTCCTCCTCCTCCTCCCCCTCTGTGTCCTCGTCCTCCTCCTCCTCCTTCTCCTCCTCTCTTCCCCCTCTCTGTTTTTGTCCTCCTCCTTCCTCCTTCCCCCTTTTCCTCCTCCTCCTTCCCCCTTTTCCTCCTCCTCCTCCTTCCCCCTTTTCCTCCTCCTCCTTCCCCCTTTTCCTCCTCCTCCTCCTTCCCCGTTTTCCTCCTCTTGCTTCCCCCTCCCCCCTCCTCCTCCTTCCCCCTCCCCCCTCCTCCTTCCCCCTCCCCCTCCTCCTTCCCCCTCCCCCCTCCTCCTCCCTCCTCCTCCTTCCCCCTCCCCCCTCCTCCTCCCTCCTCCTCCTTCCCCCTCCCCCCTCCTCCTCCCTCCTCCTCCTTCCCCCTCCCCCCTCCTCCTCCCTCCTCCTCCTTCCCCCTCCTCCCTCCTCCTCCTTCCTCCTCCTTCCCCCTCCTCCCTCCTCCTCCTTCCTCCTCCTTCCCCCTCCTGCCCCTCCTCCTTCCCCCTCCTCTCTCCTCTCTTCCCCTCTCTGTCCTTGTCCTCATCCTCCTCCCCGTCCTCATCCTCCTCCCCGTCCTCATCCTCCTCCCCGTCCTCATCCTCCTCCCCGTCCTCATCCTCCTCCCCGTCCTCATCCTCCTCCCCGTCCTCCTCCTCCTCCTCCTCCTCCTCCTCCTCCTCCTCCCTTCCTTTCTTCCCTCCTCTGTCCTTGTCCTTCTCCTCCCCTCCTTTCTTCCCTCCTCTGTCCTTGTCCTTCTCCTCCCCTCCTTTCTTCCCTCCTCTGTCCTTGTCCTTCTCCTCCCCTCCTCTACCTCTCTGTCCTTGTCCTCCTTTTCCCTCTCTCTTTTTCCATCTACCTTCACCCTCTATCCATCTCCTTCATCCCTTGTCTGTCGATTTCCTTGTCCTTTCATCCCATGTCATTTTACAATCTTCACACTATGTATCTCATCCTCTCCCTCTCTCTGCTCAGCTGTGTCCATCCACATGTATACCACCTGTATGCATTCTGGTACAACCCCCCCCCCCCTCACACACACACACACACACACACACACACACACACACACACACACACACACACACACACACACACATCTTGAATTGCAATATAAATACCGCAGTTACCAATACCTTTCTATCTCTCCCGTCACCCCTATGGAAGCTAGGTGGTTCTTACCTCCATAGTACTTCTTCCCAGGTCATATGTAGTATGTGTAGCAAATAATCCAGTGGTGTAGGAGAAGTTGTGGAACGCCTGTGCCCGCACACGCATGCCTCCCCTCCCTCCCTCCCTCCCAACCCACACACTTAAATATTTATGTATGTATGTGATATAAATTGTAGATGTACTATAAGAATTTATGCTGTAGTATTGTAAGCGTTGCTTGATGATTATCAGGCTACTCATAGATGTACGTGTAATGTCACAGATGTGTATGATACATCATGCTGGCATTGGGAGCTCATAGTAAAGTGAATTTCTACCTTTCGTCAAATGTTTGTGTACAATATTAGTCAGAGACAAATATGCATCAGTGCCTGAGTTATGCAATATTCTAAAGAGCTGTCAACTCACAAACACATTTTAAGTACAAATGCTTGTCACTTGTTATGGTAGCATTAATTGAAAACAGAAATTATATAATTAAAGATTATAAAGGGACGTGGAGCATGCATATGCAGTAGAACCTCACTTTTAAGTCGCCAGAATTAACCTTTTCGCGTTGTTTACATTTTTCTCACAGTCTGTTGAAACACACTACATAATTCCCACTTACTTTTGTATTATCATTATTATAAATTTAGAGATAATGGTGCCAGCAAAGTATGGTTCAAGTAATGTTTACATACACTATGGTGCTCTGGTTCTCCCTAGTTCTGCATCTGTGGGTGTTACTAAAAGTTGGGACAGTTCGTGTTGCTAGTGTTTCATCTCCTATCAATGTCAACCTAACAGTAACCTTACCGCACATGTTTGTAGTTGGGTTATTAGATGAAGTATTGGATTGGACTAGGACCTGACAAAGATAAACAAGAGCTACGGTAGAGCTACTTCTGGATGATATATGAAATACCTTTGAAACCTAACAGACGTGGCTTCTCCTGCAAAAATAGGGTTAACTGTTGAAGAATTGTTGGCAGTTTATTTCATAAGAAAACAATTCATTAACATTAATTTGCTCAGAGATGGTATCAAATGGTGTCTGGAACACAGTGTTTGAGAATATATAGCAGTTTCTGAAGTGATGTCTATGTTGGGAACTAATAACAAAGCTCACCATCCATAATTGTAATACACTTTTGGCACTATTTTTTGAAATATATACCAAAGTCTGCAGTGTTGGTTAGGATGAGACCTGACAGCACAACTAAAATTTGACTGCACATTCTATTGCATATCTCATCCAACAAAATTATATTTCATTATGCTGCTGTTTACCTAGATATCCTGTACTGTTCAGTGACACTCGGCACAGTTGCTGCCATCAGCACTATGCCGAGTGTCAGTTTGGTGTTAGTGTAAAGAACACACATTTAACTTCATGACAATGTCTTTAAGCGCAAATGAGTAGTAGTGTTTCCATTGTGCTTATGTATGACTCAGGAGTGCTCACAGTTCCAAATCAGTTCTAGGGGCAATGCGCTTGGAAGTTGGTTAAGCCATTTGTCTGCTATATCCTTTCTTCCAGGAATGCTAATCCCACATTATATGTAGGAGAACTTGCAGAAGTGAGGGCAGGTTGTGAGTTACGCTTGAATACCTCATTCAGTACATTACCTCCCCATAAAAGACAAATGCCCTAGGCTGGAGTCCTTGTCTGCCACACAAATTTAATAAAATAAAAATGATAATGTGAATAAGACCATAAAGGTAAGAGCAAAGGTACTGAAGAATAGGGATGGATGGAAAAACAGAGGAGCAATGCAGATGAGTTGTTAATATCTCAGTGAATCAGAAGTGAAGTTTCAGTTACAGTAAGTGTAGTGATTGTAACAGAACACAAAGAAAACGGAAGGGCATAAAACCTGTTGTGTGAGTTATACAGTTGTATAAACTGAAGTTAAGTGGGTGCAAAGAGGATTGATTGGCATGTCCCAGAAAGAGCTACCTTTTGCAGTTCCTTGAATTATCTTGTAGATAGATAAGGATACTATAGTTCTCTGTGCCCATATGTGGTCAGGTTGTTGCAAAAATCAATACTTGCTCTTTATATGAATATTTGTATGACCAATTTCACTTATGGTTCTCTAGTTGACACCTTTTATCTTCCATTTACTCGTCCTTTTATATTTCTTTCCTCCTCGTAATTTACCATAATCTTTGTCTGTTTCTCATTACATATTTCACCATAAACACACAAAGCTTGTGTATTGCCATTTGAGCTCATAGACCTACTTTCATTTATGTTGTTGTCTTCAGTCTGAAGACTGGTTTGATACAGCTCTCCATTTCTGCATAACTAGTAGAAATTAGAAAAGAAATCTGTGTAATCAATTTAAACTCAGGTCCTATGATGTCATCTCCAAACTCATTGTCTCTGTATGCTCAGAGACTTGACTCTTTAAGTCTCCTCTGCTGTCCATTTAACCAAAAATTCATCACTTGAGTTGGTTTTTCAGGTACAAATTAACTGTATTCAGAGAATGTCCAACAATTTAAGTTGACACACGCGAACTTTTGACACATTATCAAGTCTGTCACAAAAGTAAAGGAAAAGAGAACCTGAGAATAAAGCATATTGTGTAAATGGTGATTAATTATGAAAACAGATTAACAGCAGTCTTCAGTCTGGATGATAAGGTACTCAACTCACTGTTGCCCATAAATGCAAGTTGTCGTGACGAAAAGAATTCACAAATAGCGTGCTTTTTGTTTGCAGTAACATGACACTGACATTGTTCTGTGCCCATTTTTCATTTGCTGGAGCACATACGTTTTCTCACAGTGGAGATGGACAAACTTCATACATTCTTCGTCTAAAGTGTGGACTATAGTATCTAACTTTTTCCAGCCATGGCTCTACCTTTAATGAAGCACATTTGCAATTGAACACACTGCATCACTTATTTTCTTCTTACACTGTCACAAATCACATCTTCATTGAAGGCCATCTGTTCCTGACAGTTGGTCATCCAGAGTCATGACTGACCTTATACACCTGCATGCTTCAATAAGAGAGAATAATTCGATGAGTAGAAAGTGACAGCAGTGCCTCCCTTCTGACTTGTGGAACTATTTCGGGAAGGAAATCCAGTAGCCACCTCTGAATTGATTCGATGTCTTCCTTCAATCTGATTTGGTATGGATCCCAAACCCTTAAGCAGTACTCAAGAATAGGTTGCACCAGTGTTCTATATGCGGTCTCCTTTACAGGTGAACCACTCTTTCCTAAAATGCTCCCAATAAACCAAAGCCAACCATTCACCTTCCCTACCACAGTTCTCACATGCTCATTCTACCTCATGTTGCTTTGCAACGTTATGCCCAGTTATTTAAATGACTTGATTGTGTCAAGCAGGACGCTAGTAATACTGTATCCAAACATTACAGGTTTGATCTTGGTACTCATATGCATTAACTTACATTTTTCCATGTTCAAAGCTAGCTGCCATTCACCACACCAACTATAAATATTGTCTAAGTCGTCTTGTATCTTCCTGCAGTCACTCAATTTGGACACCTTACCGTACTCCACAGCATCATCGGCAAATGAACACAGGTTGCTGCCCACCCTGTCAGTCAAATCATTTTTGTATATAGAGAATGACAGCAGTCCTATCACACTTCCCTGGTGCCCTCCTGACAGTATCTGTGCCTCTGATGGACATTCGCCATCGAGGACGACATACTGGGTTCATATTATTTAAGAAGTCTTCGAGCCACTCACATATCTGTGAACTTATTCCATATCCTTGTACCTTCATTAATTGCCTGCGATGGGGCACTGTGGCAATGCTTTCTGGAAATCTAGAATTGTAGTCTGCCTGTTGCCCTTCATCCATTGTTGTCAGTATATCATATGAGAAAAGGGGTAAGCTGAGTTTCACATGAGCGATGCTTTCTAAAACCATGCTGACTCATGGAAATAAGCTGTTAGCCTCAAAAAAGTTTATTATATTCGAACTGAGATTGTGTTTAAGGATTGTACAGCAAACAGAAGTTAGGGATATTGGTCTGTAATTTTGCGGGTTCGTTCTTTTATCTTTCTTATATACTGGAGTCACCTATGCTTTTTTCCAGTCACTTGGGACTTTGTGCTGGGAGAGATTCACGATAAATACAAGCTAAGTAAAGGGCCAGTGCCGTAGAGTACACTGTATAAAACCAATTTTGGATTCCATCTGGACCTGGTGATTTATTTTCAAATATTTCAGTTGTTTCTCTACACCAGGTATGCTTACTTCTATATTGTCCATACAGGAGCCTGTCCAGTGGTCAAATGACGGTATGTTTGTATGGTTCTCCTGTGTGAACAATTTCTTGAACGTGAAATTTAAGACTTCAGCTTTCATTTTGTTATCTTCAACTGCCACACCTGACTGGTTAACAAGGGACTGAATGGAAGCCTTAGACAGGCTTATTAATTTTACATACAACCAGATTTTTTCTGTGGCTCTCTGCCAAATCGTTTGCTAAGGTGTGATGGTGGTAGCAGTTGTATGCTTCGTGCATAGATCCTTTCACGGATGCACAAATCTGTACTAACCTTCGCCTGTCGTCATTTGTGCATTCTCTTTTGAACCAAGAGTACAGTAGCCTCTGCTCCCTCGGCATCATGCAAATTTCGTTATTAAATCATGGTGGGTCCTATCCCTTCTTTATCCACTTTCTAGGCACATAACTCTCCAGAACATAATTTACAATCTGCTTAAACTTTGCCCATAATTCTTTTACATCCATCTTACTGGAACTAAGTGATGCCAATTCATTGTGTACGTGAGATATTAATAACTGCTTATTTGCTCTATCTAGCAGAAACACTCTCCTAGCCTTCTTGTCTCATTTATTAACTTTCAAAATCATAGTCACTATAATGACATTATGACTGCTAACCCCCATTTCTGTACTGATATTGTTAATAAGGTCTCTCTTATTTGTAGCTGCAAGGTCTAAGATATTTCCATTGGATGTGGGCTGCTGAGCTACCTGCTTAAGACAGTTTTCAGAAAATGAATTCACACATATTTCGCATGACTGTCTGTATGTACCTCACCGCAGTGAATCAATAGACTCCCAGTCTGTACTCGGTAGGTTAAAGTTGGCTCCAACTAGTAATGCATGAACTGGATAGTTATTCACTATTGACTGCAGTCAATTACACTGCTGCCCAAATAATAAGTCATCTATTGCTTTTAGTGTCTCATTTCCTAATCTGATTCCTTCACCATCTACTGATTTCATTCAACTACATACTATTACTAGTGCTGTACTTTGGTAGATGTTCTCTTTACAACCTCTTTCCAAGACACTATCCTGTCTGTTCAACTGCCCTTCCAAGTTCTAAACTGTATCTGACACAACACCATTGGCAAACTGGAAACTTTTTATTTATTCTCCCTGAACTTTAATTCCTTTTCCAAATTTCTCCCTGGTTTCCTCCACAGCTTGCTCAGTGTACAGATAGAATAACATCATGTCTCCCTCCCTTCTTAATTATGGCTGCCTTCTCATGTCATTCAAATTGATTTCTGTACAAATTGTAAATAACTTTTTACTCTTTGTACTTTAGCCTTGCTACCTTAAAAATTTCAAAGAATGTAGTCCCGTCTACATTGTCAAAAGCTTTCTCTAAATCTACAATACTATAATCATCGGTTTGCTTTTCTTCAACAAATCTTCCAAGATCAGTCGTAGGTCAGTATTGCGTCAGATTTTCCTGTATTTCCCCAGAAACCAAACTAATGTCCCCAAGGTTGGCCTCTCAGTTTTTCCTTTCTTTTGTAAATAATTCGTGCCAATATTTTACAACAGTGAATTATTAAAATCTGCTTCCACATGCCTACTTCGGAATTGGAATTATTATAGTATTCCTGAAGTCTGAGGCTATTTTGCCCGTCTCATATATCTTGCACACCAAGTAGAATAATTTTATCACAGCTGGCTCTCTCGAGGATCTCGATAATTCTGTGGACTCCAGGGGCAGTGTTGACATTCAGGTCTTTCATTGTGCTGTCAATTTCTTCTTGCAACATTGTATCTCCCATGTCATCTTCACCTAGTTCATCTTCTGTTTCTGTAATATTGTCCTCAAGTTTGTTCCCCTTACATAGACCATACACACATTCCTTTCAGCTTTTCCTTCATTGCTTCACAGTGGCTTGACATCTCAACTCTTAATATTTCTATAGTTGCTTTTCTTTTCTCTACAGGTCTCTTTAATCTCCCTATAGAGAGCATCTATCTTTCTCCTAGTTATGCTTTCTTCTACAGCCTTGAATCTGTCCTCTAACCTTGCTTTCATTACCTGTCTTATGTTCCATTTATTTTTTCCAAGCTTGTTTATTGATATTTTACTGTCTGTAGTTTAACTCAGGATTACCTTCTGCTCCAGGAAAATATAAGGATTGACATTTTATTTGTTTGCATTCTCTGTATCCACATATTCCAAGCATCTTGAAGGTATATTTCTTGTCACTGAAGAGACAGTTTTACTGACTGCGAAAATATCTTGACACTGAGTCGACGCAGTGAGGCAAATCATCATCAAGCAGCAGCTCTCTAGTCATTGCTCTAGTTATTGGTGTTGCTTAGGATACGCTCACAATTGTAACATAGCTGTGCCAATACCTGTGCACCATAAGTCAACTCTTTTGTTCAAATTTACCACTCTCAAACTTATTTGAATCACACATTATACGGCACAGCTTAAACATGAAATCAGAGATGTTTAAAGGTTTTTCTACTGTATATATCATGACTGTATTATTTTCTACTGGATACTGTTCTGGGGGGTGGGGGGGGGGGAGAAGAGAGAGAGAGGGGGGAGGGAGGGGAGAAGGCTGCTACAATTCATATTGAAGACTTACATGTTTGGCTCTCTGGTTGTGATACATAAATCTAGCTTGGTTGCTCAATTTGCTTGTAAAGTATTGAAGTAGACCACATGCTTAGGGTTTTTTTTTTTTTTTAAATAGTCTTCTGTGCAGCTATTGTTTGTGTCAAAACAAAGAAAATAGTAGTTCGAGTAAATTGTCTTCAAATCCCCACACTCAGTAAAGTTTTCACTTTATCACATAAATAGTTACAGTATGTTTTATACCATTGTTAATGCAAATAAATAAAAATGAATTGGTTTGTAACATTCTGAAATTGGTCATGCAATCAAGTGCAATCTTCATTGAATCTGGCTTAGCAAAAAATTTTACTTCACTTCCTAATCACATTAACTATAGAGTGATTAGTAAAACTATATGAGGTGCCATTCATGCTTTAACCTCAATTTATATGTTGGCAATGCCTGCCTTGGCTGGTCATGAGAAGTTATGATGCTGGTACAGCCGATTTGTGCAGCCAGTGGCCAATGGTGTTTCTGTTTCAGTTGCAGGAAAAATATTAAGCATTTAATGTAACAACAACCAAAGAAGCTGCAAATTCAGAAAATAAAGAAAATATGCACAACATATTTCTTATTATTTTTTCACCACCACTAAGATTTGTATTTAAGACAAAATCATTAATAACATTTCAGTATAAAAGGTACTGTATGATCAATAATATCAACTTCAAACTGAATGAGATGGCGCAGTGGTTAGCACACTGGACTCTCATTCGGGAAGATGATGGTTCAAACCCACATTTGGCCATCCTGATATAGGTTTTCTGTGATTTCCCTAAATCATTTCAGGCAAATGCTGGGATGTTTCGATGGAAAGACCACAGACGATTTTGTTACCCATCCTTCCCTAATCCGATGTAACTGATGGCCTCGCTGTTTGGTCACCTCAACCAAAAATCAACCAACCAACCAACCAACCAACCAAACTTCAAGTGGCAAAAGCAGAATGTGAAAGTACTAGTTAATAGATATTTGTTAGCTACCATGTAATATCCACTATTTGGCTGCCTACAACTGGACACAGAGACTAGTTGCCAACATCTGCTCTGTATTGGAAATAAGTATAGTGCAGCAAAGTTTAGTTGGTCCACACAGATATGCCAAAATTTTAAAAATTCCAAAACAGAAATAATGACCTTTCTAAGTAAAATAATCTTAAAAGTAAAACTTGAAAATGCTATAGGGAATACTCTTTCATATTAGGCAATGTTAGGTACAATATCCTATGCAATGAACAACGTGGATGCAGAAATGAGAGATCAACGACAACTTCTTTTCATGAGTGCATCAATTTCATTTTCAGGGTTAGGGACAAAACACAAATCAGTAGGAGTATTTATTGACCTGTGAAAAGCTTTTGACATGGTGTATCACAAGATTCAGCTGTCAAAGCTTGAAAAATATTCTATTTGAGGTTTGTCCAACAACTGAATAAGTTCCTTCCTGAGCAATAGTAAGCAGTCAGTGTGCATGAAGCACACAAATGTCCTCCTAAGAATTATATCTGAACACTAATTAAACTTGGTGTACCACACCAATCAGTAGTGGGACCCCTTGTGTTCCTTCTGTATACAGCGTGATTTTTTCCACCGTTTACAAATTCTAGGTATTGATTGATGAGGATACAGAACCAAGGTCTAATGAACTTATGTCCAGAAATGCATGGTTTCCATGCTAGAGACCACTTATTCAGTCATACTTTGTTATAAAGGTTGTGGTCTAATATGAGCTGTACCATGCAGCCACAGTTACAGTATGCCTTTTTTCCTCCTAGAGGGTGGTTCTGTCCCTCATTCATCATGTCCAAGCACCCTCTCCTGCCATAGTAATTGGTAATGTTGTGTCCGACTCACTTCTCTTGCTGACTCACCTTGTAGTGGATCTAATCCAGTGTTCTACACAATGGTTCCATAATCGAATCGAGAGCTTGCCGACATGGCATTTACTTACAGAAAGGTAAATGGCAATGGACGGTGGGCAGCAAGGTTGTATCAGGAGACCTATCCCCACTTACAACAACCACAGCATTGAATGTTTGCAACAGTGTTTGGTTGTTTGTCTGAGACGTGGTCGATTCAGGAAGCAAGAGCATACATGGAGGAAAATGTTATTAACACTGTGAAAGGTGACAAACGTGCCATTACCAAGCGTGGCCTGCCAGTACAGGGTAAGCCAGAAGACCATGTGGAACATTCTCCATGACTTCCTTATCACTCACAACATGTGCAGGGCTTACTAGCATCAGACTTTCCGCATTTGGAGCAGTTTTGTCACAGGTTTATTCACCAGGCAACAACGATTCTCGGATTTGTGTCATTCACAGATGAGGCCATCTTTATGGGGAGTGGTGTGTTAACTTTCATAACAGTCATCTGTGGGATAGTATGCAGAACCGTCTTGGTATGGTGACAGCAAATTATCAGCATTGGTACAGCTGGAATGTGTGGGCCGGAATAATTGGCGACCATATTTTGGGACCAGTCTTCCTTTCACATCACCTAACAGGCCAGAACTATTAGTGTTTCTTCCCCTGCTGCAAGAAGTGTCATTGATGATTCGAAGGGTTATGTGGCTGCTACATAATGGTGCTCCAGCCCACTTTGCTGTTAACATCGTGACACATCTCAGTCGTGTCTTTCCTGGTCTGTGGATCGGACGAAGGGGTTCAGTTGCATGGCCTGCTTGTTCACTGGATCTCAACCCATACGATTTCTAGTCATGGGGCCATCTTAAAAGTATTGTGTATGCAGAGCCCATTCCAGCTGTGGAGACATTGGAGCAGTGTATTCATGCTGCCTTTGACACTGTTTAGATGCAGCCTGGTCGATGTGAACATGTGAGACAGAACATGCTACATCATGTACACACATGCATTGAGGCACGCTGGCCGGAGTGGTCGTGCGGTTCTAGGCGCTGCAGTCTGGAGCCGAGCGACCGCTACGGTCGCAGGTTCGAATCCTGCCTCAGGCATGGATGTGTGTGATGTCTTTAGGTTAGTTAGGTTTAATTAGTTCTAAGTTCTAGGCGACTGATGACCTCAGAAGTTGAAGTCGCATAGTGCTCAGAGCCATTTGAGCCATTGAGGCACAAGGAAACCATTTTCAACTCATAGTAACTGTGGCTATGTGGTACAGCGCATATTAGACCACACTCTCTGTAACAATTTATGATTGAGTAAATGGTCTCTAGCATGGAAACTATGTATTTCTGGGCATAAGTTCAGTAGACCTTTTTTGTTCCATATAATGTCATCGATCAGTCCCTGGAGTTAGTACACAGTGGAAAAAATCATCCTGGATAAATGATCTCAACGTAAATGTGGATGCATATAAAACAATCATATTTGCAGATGACACCACAATCCTACTAAAGGGAGACAGCAAAGAACAATTCCAGCAATCAGTAAACACTGTCACAAAATACGTTAGCAGCTGGGCGTAGAATAATCAGCTTGTAATAAATAGTAAAAATACCATTGCACTAAAATTCCACAATGCTCCAAACAAGGACATGTTTAGCCCACTGGTATCTGTCAGTGACAAACTAGTTAGTAACAGTAATGAAACCAAATACCAAGGACTTGGGCTGCAGAGCAATGCAGAACTAAGCAAGACATGTTACCTTCTTTCCTCACTAAAATTGTGTTGCAGTGAGAAAATAGCAATAAATATGGATTCACTTTCTGGGTAAATTCTAAAACAGCTAATAGCTCTTACAAACTACAAAAAAGGGGCCATTAGAATCGTGTGGATGCAAACCTAGAGGCTCTTGCAAATCTCTGTTTAAGACATCTAGTATTCCTCCATTACCATTTGTACACATTATGGAAACTCTTAGATTCTTTAAAATAAATGTAATAGGCAAGGACTGCAGACTGAAAAAAGAAAAGAAATTGTGATATACATGACCATTTTACCAGACCAAACAAAAATTTACCTATAACCCAAATCAACACATCTCTCTGCTAGAAAGGTACTTTCCACGTGGGAATTAAACTTTATAACGTACTTCCTCAAAACATAAAAGCTGTTACTGAGGTCAAAACCTTTAGAAAATCTCTAAAGTCATATTTACAGCATCACTGCTTTTACTCCACTGAAGAATATTTAAAGTTGTGTGTGTGTTTTATAAATACCTAATGTATAAAGTTTTTCACTGTAACCCTAAATAAGTATGCCTAGAAGTCACATTCAGTAAGTGTACTTATAACTTGACTTGTTCAGGGTCTAAACAAAAGGTGCTTTTGTAGACAACAGGACCAATAAATATAATACAGTGCTTTTGAAAAAGCAAGAGTTCGTTTATCAGGTAGTGCATGCCAAATATGTCTGTCAAGTGAAGTCATTCTGCCAGACGGTGGAGAGACAGGAAGACAGAGCAAAAGTGTGAACTACAGTGAAACTCTAACAGTGCACAAGGTTTGAAAATATTTCATTCAGCCTCCCCTCCCCCCCCCCCCCCCTTTCCTATGACTTTTATTGTTTGGTGTTTGAAATTATATCCTCTATCAAACAGAAATCTTTTCTATCTGTGTCCATTTGAAAACATACTTTATATTTTACTTATTGAGAAGGTGTGAGAAGTAACTTCAAATGCTTATTTGGTTTCTTTTGGTATATAAGAGAGTTGTTCCATAATGTTTCAGTAACACACGTTGATAAAAAGGTTTTGCTGAGTAACAGTTATTGAGTCACAGTGGACATTCTGTAAATATGTGGATATATCATTGCATGTATTTAATTTTTGTGTCAAGAGGGAAATTTGGTTGAAATAAGTAAAATTACAAGGAGATGTAATGGCTCATTCTCTTCAGAAGAGAAAATTCTAAGTACTCCTGATAGTACTTTCTAGAGCCTTGCAAGCACGTGCCATATCTGCGAGGTCTACACACACTTGCAGTGTGCGAGAGAGAGAATACACTTCATGAACATTGGCAGACGTTTTTGAAGACAGCTGATTCTTCTTCGCATAACAACACAAGCAGCAAGCATTTGGCTGAGGCCATATGGTTGTTTTGCTTGTCCACAGCCATGCAGATATCAGGCGTTTGCTCTCATTTCACATAGGCTGCAGATTTTCAGTGTACGCATGCATGGTGCATTTCACACATCATGAGAGTCACATTAGTTCATTTGTTCGATTTACTCATGAGCATCTACAGTGTAGCTGAATTGAAGTTATTTGTTAATTGAAAACAAAGTAGACAATTATAAGCAATTGCTAGGTTCATCAACATAAATCTTTTTCATTTGTAGTGCCCAAAATATGCCTCGGTGTCAGTGCAATTTTAGTTGCAGACTGAATGCGAATATTATTTCATCAACTTTCATTCATGCAAATTTAGAGTTCCACAGCTAAAGCAACGAGCTTCAGTAACATTCAGAATTTGATTACCACTTTATGTTTTGTTATACATAATCATACTCAAATGCCGTGGTAATACTTGATGTATTGCAGGCATACAGCATTCACGTTATCCATAAAAAAAAAAAAACATGTAAAGTCGACAACTAATAAGATATTCTAGTTCAAAATGCATTCCAACACTTGCTGAGCCCATTGGTGCTTCTATTTCATGTTGAGTGAGTGCACATCGCTTGATACCAAGTGCCCGTGGAATGATACTGAGTGCACGCCACTTGATACCAAATGAGGAAACTGCCGGGCATGTGCTTCTGCAGTATGTGCAAAGCCAGTGATGAGCAGAAATATTTATAAATTCGCCTCCTGTCTCCTTGTAATTTTGTAATTCATTTTTTAAATTTTATATCAAAACTGACTATGTGACAATGGCCAAGACAAATAACATTCTGATATTTAAGGCTTTTCTGTCCATTTCAGTGCTGCTGTATGGATTGTCTGGCAAAGCTGGTAACATTCATGACTTTCTTTTCACAGCATTTTGCACTTAAATGTTGCCAGTCATCACCCTATGCTTGTTTGCCATACTTCTGTGTTACTCCATCATTATCACTGGCCATTGTTTTATGGTTTAATTATAAGTACTTTATGAAATTTTGTACTGTCAGTTTGTGGTACAATGTAGACATGTGTAATTAGCATTGAAATTGTTCAGTCACAAGGGTCATTCCACACCAAGTGGTCTAAAACTGAAAAAAGTTCCCACCATCATGGTCTCCAATTTTCGTCAAATTTTAACTGTAGCTTTAGTCAAGTGTTGAAGTAAGTTTCCCAAGATTTCAGGCCTCTAGCTGCAATAGCTGCTGATCTAGACCCCCTTGTCTGAAGTGTACTTAGTCCGTGTGCATGCAACATAAAAAAAATGTCATATTTGGAGTCTAATAAAATCGAAACTAATTCATAAGAATGGTTAGTAAGATGCGACCCTGTACAGTTTTTTTTGCTGATTCCAACGAAATTATGTATAACATTACTCATGCAAACCCCGGTCAAATAACTCGACTCAAAGTATACTTCAAAATTTGTCGTGACACAACGCGACAAATTTTGACCAATATTAAGACTGCAATGATTTCCTTGCAGTTGAAGATATGGACTTGAACTTTTGGCCAAGCTTCATGCTTGTGCTAGACATAATGCAGCCGGATTTGCAATGATCCAGGCCATATGGTCGCCCTGCAGTATCTCTTCAAATTAGGCAGTGTCAGCACAAACGGTAAAATTTACCAAAGTTTCAAGCCAATTACTAAAAAATAGTTGGCCTGAATCTGCTTGTGAATAGTATCACCTAAAAGAGAAACTCTTGCTCTACAAGACTGACATTTGTTTTTTTTGCAACGCGACCATTAAGTACTCATTAACTCACATCAAAGTTGTTATATTTTGTATGCGCGATGCACTAATTTTTCTTCATTTCTAGGAATTTGAATCTTAATAGTCGCTTAGAATTACTGATATAATTGGATATTTCATTCGTGTTTTATTCAGTGATTGGCCAGTGAGAGATGTCAGAAGTTAATGAAGAAGAAGAATCGTTGGCCCCCTGTTCAATTGGAAAAGATGCTGCTGCATCAAAGTGCCATGTTATCTTCTATGCTAAGAAGACTGGATTCAAAGCGTTTAGTGATTTCACAGAATGTGACCAGAAATTGCTTGTTTCGCGTTCAGAAGCCAAACTTGACGAAAATTCCATCATTTGCTTCCACCATGAAGCCCTCTTCCTACATGAATATCAAGCGATGCAAAAGAAATGTTGCAATCCATTCAAGAAGAGGAATCACAATGTAAAAGCTGGACTTAGACTGCTTGATAATGAAACAGCTGCCAAACTTTGCCTGTTAAAGAAAAAAGAAGTGATTGATATAAAACCTGGTCAGAAGCTTTGCCCTCGCTGCATGTCGGCACTGAACCAAAAGCTAGAAGATTCATCATCACTATCAACCCAATCTGAACAAGATTTCACAACGGATGAAACTGAACCAGCCATCAACAAAAGTTTATCATTTATTGGTGCTTCACCATTGAAAAGAAGACAACTAAGTAAAAGAGATAAGCAAAGCTATGCAAAAAGAAAGATCTTGGATGCACAAAGTTTAATTGGGAATCAAATTGCTGCTGCTGTAGGAATCAATTACGATGAACAGCCAAGTTCAAGTAAAAGTCGCCCATGCAATAATTGTGCAGATCTTGATAATCTTATAGAAGAGTTGAAAGAAAAATGTAAAGTGTCAAATCGTAGGACAAAAGTTCAAATATTGACCTTGGTTCCAAGAAGCTGGACAATTAAAGATACGACAACAGCATTTAATGTATCAGAAAGAATGGTAAAGCAAGCGAGAAAACTGAAGAATGAGCAAGGTGTTCTAGCTTTTCCAGCAAATCGGCAAGGAAGGAAGCTTTCAGATGAAGTTGTCCAGAAAGTACATGACTTTTTTCAAGATGACGAATTCAGCAGACTTTGTCCAGGGAAGAAAGACTGTGTGCCTGTGAGAATTTCAGGAACAAAGGTGTACAAGCAAAAGCGGTTGTTGCTTTGCAATTTGAAGGAAATGTACGTGTCTTATCAGAAGCAAAATGGACCAGAAATTGGCTTCTCAAAGTTTTGCGAGCTTAGACCAAAATGGTGTGTTACAGTTGGCTCTGCTGGAATGCACTCAGTTTGTGTCTGTACAATACACCAAAATGTCAAGCTTATGCTCACTGGTGCATCAATCAATGAAGACTACAAGGAAATTCTTAGCAAAGCTGTTTGCAGCTTGGAAAACAAGGATTGTATGCTTCATCGTTGTGAAAACTGCCCTGGTCCAGAAGGTGTAGAAGCAGTTATTGCAACATATTTTGAAGATAATGACCCTGAAGAACTGATTGAGTACAAACAATGGATTCATACCGACAGGGATACTTTAGAAACAAAGCAGCTTTCAACAGAAGAGTATGTTGAAGATATTGCAGCAAAAATTTGGAACCTGTCTTGTCATCACTACATTGCCAAGCATCAAAGCCAGCACCTGAAAGCTCTCAAAACTGATTTGAAAGAAGGCGAATTCATAATACTAATGGATTTTGCTGAAAACTATTCATTTATTGTTCAAGATGCAGTGCAAGGCTTTCACTGGGAAAACAGTCAAGCAACAGTTCATCCATTTGTAGTCTACTACTGTGAAAACGAAGAGGTGCAATGTGTGAATCTTTGTGTTATTAGTGACTGCCTTCGACACGATACGATTACTGTCCATGTTTACATTGGAAAAGTAATCAATTACCTGAAGATGCAATTTTCCAAAATAAGCCACATCCACTACTTCAGTGATGGTTCAGCTGCACAATATAAGAATTTCAAGAATTTTCTCAACTTATGCTATCACAAAGAAGATTTTGAAATAACAGCAGAATGGAATTTCTTTGGAACAAGCCATGGAAAGTCGCCTTGTGATGGCATTGGAGGCACAACAAAACGGTTGGCAGCAAGAGCAAGTTTGCAACGTCCATATGAAAACCAGATTCTAACACCCAAAGATCTTTTCAACTTCTGCAATGATAATATCAATGGAATCAAATTCTTTTTCATCAGCAAAGAGGAAGTTGAAGAAGAAAAAGCTTCTCAAGAAGAAAGATTCCTGCAAGGGCACACTCTAGCTGGCACAAGAGAAAACCACCATTTTTTGCCCATTGATATGACGACAATTAAGGTCAGTAGAGTTTCTAATGATGCGACATCTTTTTTGGCCAAAATTAGTGCTGCTGAAGTAGTAGTTCAAGTCATGGATCTTCAGCCTGGGCAGTATGTTGCTTGCATTTATGAAAAGAAATGGTGGATTGGAAACATCGTTGAAATCTCAGTCGAACAGAAAGATGCTTTCATAAGCTTTATGCATCCTCATGGTCCTGCAAGTTCATTTTATTGGCCCTTAAGACGTGATACTTGCTGGATTCCAGAACAACTTATCATTGGTGTTATTCCAGCTCCATCAGTGACATCATCTGGTCGGCAATACAGTTTTCCTGAAAGCATTCTCTTGCAAATCAACGATGCTTCCAGAATGATGAAGTAACTGAGGAAGACAGGCTTGGGAACCTGCATAAAGAAACCCACAATCAGGCTTGGGATCCTGTGGTAAAGACACCCTGTAATCAGGCTTGGGAACCTGCAGTAAAGATACCCACCCGTGGCTGTTACTGCATGGCTATCGGGCGTGGCCCCTATGGCGATGGGGATGCTGGTTTTATTGTGATAACCAGTAATGGCTCAGCCATCATGGACCAACGCAGGGCACTGCGCACACAAAATATAAGATACTTTGACCTGAGTAAATAAGCACTTAATGGAAGCGTTGCAAAAGAAAAATATATCCATCTTGTAGAGCAAGAGTTTCTCTTTCAGATGATACTATTCACAATTAAATCCAGGCTGACTATTTTGTAGTAATGGGCTTTGAACTTTGGTAAATAAAGCCATTTGCGCTGACACTGCCAAATTTGAAGAGATTTTGCAAGGCGACTATAAAGCCTGGGTAGTTGGAAATCCAGCTGTATTATGTCCAGCACAAAGATAAGACTTGGTAAAAAGTTCAAGTCCATATCTTTATCTGCAAGGAAATTATTGCAGTCTGAATATTGGTCAAAATTTGTCGCATTAAGTCACGACAGAATTAGGGGTACACTTTGAGTCGACTTGTTTGACCGGATTTTGCATCAGTAATCTTATAATTAATTTCGTTTGAATCAGCACAAAAAACTGTACAGGGTCTCATCTTACTAACCATTCTTATGAATTGGTTTCAATTTTATGAGACCCCAAAAATGGCATTTTGTCTGATGTCGCGCGCATGCGAACTTACTACCCTTCAGACAAGGGGGTGTAGATCAGCAAGTATTGCAGCTAGAGGCTTGAAATCTTGAGAAACTTAATTTAGCACTTGACTAGTGCTACAGATAAAATTTGAAGAAAATTGGAGACATGATGGTGGGAAGGTTTAGACCACTTGGCATGGAATGACCCACAAGTGTTCAGTGTCTAGGCCTGTCTCTATTTATTGTAACACGAATATCTTATGAGAAACCTTTCGATATGCTTGACATTAAGTGTGGAGTAATCAGAGGACAAGGGTATTTAATTGTTATATTGTTGCATCTAAATTGATGCTGTAATTTATCCACTGGATCTGACTCCAATTAACAACTCAACGTCCCACATCAGTGTGTAGCATTTAAAGTATTTTCATTGTTGCTGCACATATATGGAACCCACATCCTAGACTACTAAAAATTCAATCCTGCTTATGTAAAAATCTCTTTTGTGAGATAACATTACTGTAGAATCACAGCTATGTGAAAAATATATAACTAAATGGCCAAAGACTGTTCAACTTGACTCCCCTGTAGTACCTTTCTGGCAAAGGTTTCTTTACTTAAACAATGTCCAAAAGAAACATTCCAGTAGAAAATAACAGGAAAAAACTTCATCTTAAATCTTGTTTTGTTGCTGTCGTATTTGGGTTATGGATTTAAAAGTGCGTGTCCATATCAGCCAAGTAGAGCACTAAGACTCATTAACAAGATTGTGCAAAAAATACCTGGAGCTATGTAATAACCATTTTTGCAGCTTGTCAGTATTACACATGCAAGCATTCCAGTTTACATAGAAGTGCTGCTCATGTTTTAATAAAAAGGACGCAGTTCTAAATTTTAGATCTCAGGTGTTTTTTATGTTGTTCATATACTAAATGTATATATCTGCGTGTACTGCAGTATATCAGTTGTATCTTCTACTTGATTCGATTTAATTTACTTTGGTATTTTGTATTACATAGCGATTTGTCATACTTTGACAGAAAAGTGGTTATCAAATTAAGTTAGTGCACATATGATGATTAGATTAATTTTAGATTTAGTCGGTAAGTTAGTTTGTTGCAGTGAGTGAAGAGTAGTAGTAATGTGTGTGTGTGTGTGTGTGTGTGTGTGTGTGTGTGTGTGTGTGTGTGTGTGTGTGTGTGTGTGTTCATAGCCTCTTTGTGGCAAGACACAAACATCCTTTTTGTCTTCATAAAACTGCCATGTTCCATCAACTACACTGTGATGCTAGAGTAGCGTAATACTGTAATATCCCTACTAAATCAAAATACACCAAGTTGATGAAATGCTTTTTATTTTTAGATAGGTTCTGCCTTGAGTGATCACAATTTTTTCTTATTTGTACACAGACATGTTTTGCATAAGTTTTAACATCATTTCAGAGTTTTTTAATTATTTTTTTCTTTATTACCACATGCTGCGGTTTTTGTGGCGTATCTGTATTTTGTGTTATAACTGTCTTTCTTTCACAGTTTGTCATTTTTTTCTGATTTCCCAATGATCTTTACTTTAAATTTGCTCTATGGCATCGCTGTTTACAAGACATAAAGACAAGATCTTTTTCCCCCTTCTTTGCTGTGTGTATCTTAATTCTGGAGGATTTCTTCTCGAGATTTTTCTCTTGAATCATCATGTGATATTAGTTTTAAATAATTCATAATCATCATTTGACATAGGACAACATCTGTAGTTTGTAGAAAAGAAGTTACTAATTTTGGTAATGAAGTTATAGTAGTTGAGCTGCAAAGCTCATAGTCAGATTAATTTGCTTGTTGATCATCCATGAGTATCTGTGGAACAGCATTCTCTGTCCTATAGGAAAAAGTCCTTTAAAATACCTTTTATGAATCTAGATGCCCAGTTACCCCCTTCAACAATATATCATCTTACCTTTGAAGAGGAAATCATGTTTTCGGAGTGGCTTGAATTTTAAGAATGTAAAATAACCTAAAACTTTTAGACCGTATCTTTGAGGTTGTGCTGAAAGTTTCAAAAATTGACAGTTTGATGCAGTTGCTTGGGAACAGTGTCAGAACTGCGACTGGACTGCCTGTTCACAATCCAGCTGTTTCCACAAACAAAGATTCCAGGATTTATGTCAATCTGATACTCCTAGCTTAGGAATAAGTTGTTATATGAAGCATGGAGTATTTAGTGGGTAGGAGTATTGTGGGTATAAATAAATACTGCAATGAACATTCTGTAAAATAATTTGACACCATGAGTAGTATGCGGTATTCTGTCGTGACTTCAAAGTCTAGTGTCATGGGAGGAACGATAGTATTCTAGATAATAGTACTGTTTTTTGAGGATAAAATGGTCAACATTAACATGATCCAACCACTGTTAATTTCTCGAATCATGGAGATATCTTTAATTCAGTGCCTAAGACCAACAGAGAGACCATATTCTTCAGTTTTTTTAATTCAATGCCTAAGACCAAAAAGAGACACCGTTTTCTTCAGTGCTCTTCAGTTCATTAGAGGATTGATTGCAGAACACTATTGTAATGTTTCTTCTGAGCAGCAAATGTATCCACCATGGGAAAACAAACTATACATGTATATATTAACATTGCAACAACAGGAATGCCACGACCAATTCTCCAACTAGAAAATATTTGCTGTAGCACTAGTTCTAATAATTATGAGGTGTCCTCAATTGAGTCCATCATGCTGACTGTACTTTCTGGCCATCTAGCAGCATCTTGTTACTTTACCTAAAATCACAGCTACACTTACTTGTCTATCCACTCGATTGACCAGAATAGTGTACTCCAAAACCGTTCATCTTTTAACAGTGCACTACACATTGATTAAGAAATGAAAGCGAAATATTTTTTTATGTACAACAGCAAGTGGTTTTCGACTTCTTGAGGTAAAAAAATCACTTATATGCATAAATAAAGCATCACAAAAAATTATCACTAGACTCAAATAACAGTTTGCTTTAGCACTAGGGTAAAATTGTATATGCTGCACATTGAACCCTCTGTGCAGAGTTAATACACACTGAAAATTAAATTGCTGTAGTCTTTCACATAGCAGTTCATCACATGCTAGTATTATGCCTATGAGAGATGTCTCCATTCAATGGGAATTTTCGCAAACAGATGACACACAAGCTCTAGGAAGTACACAAGTTTTTGTGCAATATACAGCAAACTCTGCCAAACAGTGTGTGCTAGTCCTCTGTAATGTGAAATTATAATCACATGCTGGAAACAGTTTGCACATCTTCATACACCATACTTTTCTAGATTTGTGACTTCTCATCCACTATATCATTAAGTTGACACACTAGTCCACCCTAATGTTTATGTAAAAAAAATGTATTCACATATCTAAAAGTTGCATATTTCTCTTGCCTGTTTATGCTGAGTAGTTCATGCCATTAAAATATTATGTGATTGACTAACATGGTACCAGTTTTATTACAGGAAAAACTGAATGTTGTTAAAACAGTATAAGAGAGAGAGAGAGAGAGAGAGAGAGAGTGTGTGTGTGTGTGTGTGTGTGTACACTACATTGCAACCACAACCACAAGCACAATCATGCTTTCACTTGTTCAATAAGGGCACAAGCATTATTGCTTTGAGCTTGTACAACTGAGTAGGATTAGAAGGAATGCAAACATGTGTGACACAAATATTAAGGTAAGTATATGTTTTTTGTTCCTTCTATGTTTTGGTTCCAAATGGCCATATTCACTTAGGGACTCTTGTTGTCTCTATTTTCAAGTTACGAATAAGGATAAGCAGATCTTGCCTTAATGATATTTAGTCACAAGGGCATCTAATTTTTGTTCTGTGCATCATAATCTCTCAGAATTTTTCCACTTCTATAAGTTGGAAATAATTGTCATGTAATCACAGTGTATATCTTTCTTTTGCTTGCTTACATCAGATGAAAGGACTCAACTTTCCTGGGTCACACGACCCACGATTCTGTCAGTTTGTCATAGAGCGTAGTCGACATTTACTGAAACCGGTGAGAATCTCCCACTTATATCAGTGTTATGTAGTGCATTTTGTGTAATATGTTAAAACTGCATTTCGTGTAGTGAATATTAGTATTGCTGCATAATATTGCACTCAGTAATCTGGACTGATTTGACTGGGTAACGATGTGTCTGAGCTCACAAATGCTTGTCATGTCTGCATATTGGCACATTTCAAATCTTATTAAAAGCTTTTGTTATTTTGGTGCTATATAATGAAAGCTGTAGACATTAATAGAATTTTAGATGAAAGCACTGCTTATGCCAAATCTTACTTGGCTGACAACACATGATCTGCCTGAAATATCTTTCTTCTGAACAATATATTTTCCATTGTTTCCTCTGCATATCCATACATATTATTTATTATTATTATTATTATTATTATTATTATTATTATAACTATTATTATAACTATTATTATTTCTGCAGAAAGTGGAACGTGCATTCAGATCAAACAATTTTGTATGTATTTGTGTGTGCTCATGTTAGCTTTAGTGTTTTGTTTGTTACTATTTTAAGGATTTTTATTCCTGTTATCATTTTACAAAATATATGTTTGGAACAGGAGCGCAAGTGATGGAGTATAATGGAAATTTATGAATTGGATAATTTTTTGAAATGTTGAGGAGCGAAAATTGAAAGTTTAGTAGTCGAATAATGAAGTACAACAAAAAGCTTCATTTAGTTAATTGAGTTCATTTAGTTTATAGAGGGTGTGAGGTACAAAATTTCAAAAAACCAATGCATAAATGATAATTATAGTAAATGTTGAACTGAGTTAACCAATAAATAATTGAAGCTCCATGCATAATGTTTGAAAGTTTAGTAAAAGAAAAGAAGTAAAAAGGAAAGTTGTTGTAGAACAATCTAAGAAGAAAAATGTTTGAAAATAGCATGGAATGGAGATAGCAATAATAAAGCTTTTTAGTTTCCTTAAGATGGAAATATTGCCTCTGGTGAAGTCAACATTAAACCTATCTTATCATTATATGCTAGTGAGACAACTCTTAATCACAAATATTTGTGTGCTTGTAGATTAACATCTATGGAGCCGTAGTATATATTAGACCACAATTGTATGAATAGAAGTATTATTTTATTATTTCCCCCACAAATAGCTTGATTTTTCAATTAAAATACAAATAACTTAGATTACCATTCACATACACCGTGTGTCAGCAAAAAACAGTTTTTGTAAACCAGCCTTACCTATCATTCATTGAAGAAAATACTTATGAAATCACTTATCAGGTTAAAAAGGTCTTCATTTGATTGATAGTTAAGGTCCAGTAAATGTGCATTTGTGTTAACGCGGTCTTCTGTGCCGTTTAACATAAGTGAAAGTAGATATTACAAACACTGTTTGTTGACCAGGTGTTAAAAATAATTTTCTGCACACTGAATGCTTATATACCCTGATACCTTTTTTCTAAATGATGATGTGGGTAATAACGTAAGCAGAAAGTACCATAATTGAAACTACTAATGTGTCAGCTAAATGCAAAGTGCTCTTGCGTGCAGACGTAAGAAGCAAATAGTGTTAAACAAAAGACCAGAAGAAAGTTGAATGTTTGTAATCCCAAAAAACATGCATTGTTTTTCAAACTATGTCCTCGATTGATTTTTGGCATTGAATGTTGGATTGTTTGAAATCTTCAGTAACAGATACAGCATATTGTCAAGACACTTCATTTCTGACAATTCATTCTCCTTATGACTTTCTAATTCACAAGTTATTTTGTAGTAAGAGTATTGAGAGAAATGGGATATTGTTTTCAGCCACTGTCAAAAGCTAAAGAACATCTGGATCTTGGAGGCTAAGTGTCATCTTTGTAGCCTCATACCTTCTGTAATAAAATTATGAGCAGTGCATGGTTAATTCAAAGTATTTAGCTTCTTGATGATTAATGGAAAATCTCATATAAAGATGTGAAACAAATACTAACAAAGAGATAGAGGGGCTGGCCATTACTTACCTCAGCTCAGTACAGCCGATAGATACACAAAAAACAGAACCGAAAATTTATGTTCCTAGCTTTCGGAACAAATGTTCCTTCATCAGGGAGGAGAGGGGAAAGAAAGGGAAGAAGGGAAAAAGGGAAAGTAGATTCAGTTACTCACAACCCAGGTTATGAAGCAACAGGGAAAGGAAAACAGGGAGGGTAGCAAGGATGGAGGCATGGTTGTCAGAGGGAAGCCAAAGATATTCTGCTGTAAGTACTGTGCCAGCTTCAAACCAAAGAGGATGCATACAGAAGTAAAGAGGTATATAGTATAAAGATAAACACAACTATGTAGGATGAAAAGATGCATGATGCATGAACGGCTAAAGAGGAAAGGGAAAGAGGAGAAGACTGAAGAGTAAATGGGAGTGAGGTTGTTTAACGTAGGTTCAGTCCAGGGGGATGGTGGGATGAAAGGATGTGTTGGAGTGCAAGTTCCCATCACCGCAGTTCAGAGGGACTGGTGTTGGGTGGGAGAAGCCAAATGGCACAAACGGTGTAGCAGGTTACTAGGTCCCTAGAATTATGCTGGAGGGCATGCTCCGCTACTGGGTATTGGGCATCTCCTAGGCGGACAGTTCGTCTGTGTCCGTTCATGTGCTCAGCCAGTTTAGTTGTTGTCATACCGATGTAAAAGGCTGTGCAGTGCAGGCATGTCAGTTGATAAATGACTTGTGTAGTTTCACACGTGGCCCTGCCTTGAATTGTGTATGTTTTACCAGTAGTGGGGCTGGAGTAGGTGGTTGTGGGGGGATGCATGGGGCAGGTTTTGCAGCAGGGTCGGTTACAGGGGTAGGAACCGCTGGGTGGAGAAGGTAGTCTGGGAATATTGTAGGGTTTAACGAGGATGTTACGGAGGTTAGGGGAGCGACGAAAGGCAACTCTGGGTGGTGTGGGGAGAATTTTGTCAAGGGATGATCTCATTTCAGGGGTTGACTTGAGAAAGTCATATCCCTGGCGGAGTAATTTGTTGATGTTTTCGAGGCCAGGATAATATTGGGTGACAAGGGGGATGTTTTTGTGTGGTCTGGGGGTAGGAACATTGTTGTTGGACAGGGAGGAATGTATTGCTCGGGAGATCTGTTTGTGGACAAGGTCTGCAGGATAGTTGCGGGAGAGGAAAGCACTGGTCAGGTTATGGGTGTAATTGTTGAGGGATTCGTAACTGGAGCAGATAACGTTTGCCACGAATACCTAGGCTGTAGGGAAGGGAGCGTTTGATGTGAAATGGATGGCAGCTATCAAAGTGAAGGTACTGTTGTTTGTTTGTGGGTTTGATATGGACAGAGGTGTGGATGTGAGCTTCAACAAGATGAAGGAAGGTGGCTTGGGTTTTGAAGAAGGACCAGGTGAAATTCAGATTCGAAAAGGAGTTGAGGTTATGGAGGAAATTAACGAGTGTTTCTTCACCATGAGTCCAGACCACAAAGATGTCATCTATAAACCTATACCAGGCCAGGGGAAGTAGCTGTTGGGTCTTCAGGAAAGCCTCCTCCACGCAGCCCATGAAGAGGTTGGCATAGGACGGAGCCATCCTGGTTCCCATGGCCGTTCCTCTGATTTGTTTGTAGGTCTGGCCTTCAAAAGTGAAGTAATTATAGGTGAGGATGAAGTTGGTAAGTGTGATACGGAACGAGGTTTTTGGAAGATCTTCGGGTGGGCGTTGGGAGAAGCTCACATCCACACCTCTGTCCATATCAAACCCACAAACAAACAACAGTACCTTCACTTTGATAGCTGCTTTCCATTTCACATCAAACGCTCCCTTCCCTACAGCCTAGGTATTCGTGGCAAACGTATCTGCTCCAGTTACGAATCCCTCAACAATTACACCAATAACCTGACCAGTGCTTTCCTCTCCCGCAACTATCCTGCAGACCTTGTCCACAAACAGATCTCCCGAGCAATACATTCCTCCCTGTCCAACAACAATGTTCCTACCCCCAGACCACACAAAAACATCCCCCTTGTCACCCAATATTATCCTGGCCTCGAAAACATCAACAAATTACTCCGCCAGGGATATGACTTTCTCAAGTCAACCCCTGAAATGAGATCATCCCTTGACAAAATTCTCCCCACACCACCCAGAGTTGCCTTTCGTCGCCCCCCTAACCTCCGTAACATCCTCGTTAAACCCTACAATATTCCCAGACTACCTTCTCCACCCAGCGGTTCCTACCCCTGTAACCGACCCCGCTGCAAAACCTGCCCCATGCATCCCCCCACAACCACCTACTCCAGCCCCGCTACTGGTAAAACATACACAATTCAAGGCAGGGCCACGTGTGAAACTACACAAGTCATTTATCAACTGACATGCCTGCACTGCACAGCCTTTTACATCGGTATGACAACAACTAAACTGGCTGAGCACATGAACGGACACAGACGAACTGTCCGCCTAGGAGATGCCCAATACCCAGTAGCGGAGCATGCCCTCCAGCATAATTCTAGGGACCTAGTAGCCTGCTACACCGTTTGTGCCATTTGGCTTCTCCCACCCAACACCAGTCCCTCTGAACTGCGGAGATGGGAACTTGCACTCCAACACATCCTTTCATCCCACCATCCCCCTGGACTGAACCTATGTTAAACAACCTCACTCCCATTTACTCTTCAGTCTTCTCCTCTTTCCCTTTCCTCTTTAGCCGTTCATGCATCATGCATCTTTTCATCCTACATAGTTGTGTTTATCTTTATACTATATACCTCTTTACTTCTGTATGCATCCTCTTTGGTTTGAAGCTGGCACAGTACTTACAGCAGAATATCTTTGGCTTCCCTCTGACAACCATGCCTCCATCCTTGCTACCCTCCCTGTTTCCCTTTCCCTGTTGCTTCATAACCTGGGTTGTGAGTAACTGAATCTACTTTCCCTTTTTCCCTTCTTCCCTTTCTTTCCCCTCTCTCCTCCCTGATGAAGGAACATTTGTTCCGAAAGCTAGGAACATAAATTTTCGGTTCTGTTTTTTGTGTATCTATCAGCTGTACTGAGCTGAGGTAAGTACTGGCCAGCCCCTCTATCTCTTTGTTAGTATTTAGCTTCTTGGCAGTATATTGCTGTATTGGCAAATGGTTACAGATATAATTCCCAAAATGTGTGTTGTAACTCCTCTCAACAAGATTATTTTTATTTCATTTGTCAAGTTGGCTGACTTTTTTTCTAAACCTTTTGTCATATTTAGAATTCCAAGTATTTTGAGAACCCGAGGAAAGATATCTGGTCTTGTCTCTGATTGCTTCTGGGAACTTGAAACTTCAGATTGTTATGTAATTTATATTCGTGATTCATATACTGTTTTATGCAATGTGAAGTATGTAGCTTTGTTTTTAAAGAATATTATAATTATTGTTATTTATGCTGTTGTTTGTTTGGACTTCACTAATTGAATGTTCTTCTCCAGATAATGAAACACAAAGTGGAAGGGGTGAGAAGACTGTGCTCTCACCCAATGCTTGGGATGTGTAAGTACACTTTTTGTAGTTGTAATAGGGTGAGAGAAAAAAATATTCAGTTCCAATCTACTGCTGCACTATTTTAAGATCTTTTGATTCAATAAATTTACTAAACTTTCAGATGCTGCTGTTACTTAAAAACAAGTATACTGTTGTTGTTGTTTGTTTCACAAAAATCAAGTAAATAGTAAGAGTATAATAGCATCTTGCATTGAATTTGTTGCCATAGGCAGAGAGAAAATATTAATAACCTTGAATAGATGTTTTGAGGAAACATTCATGGTATTTTGTCGTATAGGCCTGCAGGTTAGTTGCAGCTGCAGATAAGGAATGTGGCAAAATTTGATAGAATTTCTTTTCTCCACATAGACATCTGAACTATATCATTTGTCCTTTGAACGGAAGGTAAAAAATTAATTCATGGAGCAACCCACATAGTACACTCGTTGGAGGCCATCTAGAGGAAACCTTCCTAGCCTACCAAAACCCCAAACCCCTTATCTGGATCAGGTTCATTGATGATATCTTCATGATCTGGGCTCAGAGCCAGGACATACTATCCTCATTCCTCCACAATCTCAACACCTTCTCTCTCTTTTGCTTCATTCAGTCCTTCTCAGCACAGCATGCCACCTCCCTGCATGTTGGCCTCCTTCCCTCTCAAGGCTCTGTTGACACCTCTGTCCATATTAAACCCACCAACCACAGTACCTTCATTGCTAATCCTTCCACACCCAAAAATCCCTTCCGTAAAACCTAGGCACCTAGGCACCCAGGGACAGCACATCTCCAGTAATGGCAGCTCCGCTGCCCAGTATGCTAAAGGTCATACAAAAGCTTTCATAAACACACACTATCCCCCAGACCCTAGTCCACAAACACATGTCCCACACCATATCCCCCCCCCCAAATCCTCCCTCCCCCCCCCCCCAAATCCTCCCCCCCCCCCCAAGAACCAGCTACAAAGGAGTGCCCCCCTCATCACCCAATAGCATCATTTGATGGACTTCTTATTGCAGTCCTGCCACATGTTTATCCTACCCAATCAGAGGCCAGACCACCTGTGAAAGCAACCATGTCAAATATCAGTTCTGCTGAAATCATTGCTCAGCTTGTGTATTGGTATGGCTACCAACCAGCTATCCACCAGAATGAATGGCCACCACCAAACTGTGGCCAAGTGCAAAGTGGACCACCGTGTTGCACAACATTCAGCTAAACACAACATGCTTGATCTTAATGGCTGCTTCACAGGCTGGGCCATGTGGGATCCTCACCTCCAACACTAGCTTTTCCAAACTGTGCAAATGGCAGTTGAGTTATCCTTGCAACACATTTGCTGCCCCCATAATCACCCCAGCCTCAAGCTACGACAACTATTGTTCTCGCGCTCCACATAACGGTTTCTGCCCACTATTCTATCACCTCCTCTGCCAATGCACTCACCTATCTCTTCCTCTTTTCCAGTCCCTATTTTGCCCTTCCCTCCTTCCCTAATAGCCTCCAGATGCTGAACAAGGTAACCTTGTCTACAACGTCTAGTCCCTACATGCTCCACCAGGCAGCACTCTTTCGTCTTCCCCCGCCCATATCTTACTATTCCTTTCCAACTCCACTACAGATTGTTGCTCCCAATCCAAGTGTTTCAGTTTCAGTCTGGCCTGAACAGCCAGAGACAGTCATGTGCATGAGGTGTTCTTGATTGTGTGAATGTTTGTGTGGTGATTTCCCCCCTCCCTTGATGAAAGCTTTGGCCAAAAGCATAATATATAACAGTGTTTTCATTGTGCCTGTCTGTAACTCAACATGTCACTGCTAGTTTCACTACCACAAATATCTTGATATAAGCTCATTTTGGATGTTCAGAATATTCCATTACTGACAAATATGGTCCATTTTAAATAACTATCAGAGTTTACATTCACAATCAAGGATGTTTGGTACAGTGAGCTCAGAAAGTCCATTACACATTGTACACCATGGCACACTCATATGTAACTGAGCATTTGCAGTACTCTCAGGTGAAATGATTGCTTAAAGAAGCATTTCTAGAGATAAAGTGAGATATGAAAGCAAATAAATAGTTACAGGTCTGTAATTTATGCAGTATCACAATATTTTCTCCAGTTCTTCAGTCCAAATTCAGATAATTTCAGTATTTTAATTTAAACTCAATGTATTTTCAGGGGTTAAATCCTATTGTTGTTTTCTTAGTGGTTCATAAAATGGAACTAATTTTGATCAAAGTTGTAAAGTATTCTTTCATGATATTTTCATTCACAAAATAAGATGAATGAGGAAAAATATCTAATAGATCGGCGCTAATCTCTAGTGCATGAAGATCTGTTTTTCTGCACCTTACGTCTGCCAATAATTGTTTTACCCTTGCATAACAGACACGCAAGTAGTTACATGGAGTAGTCATGGGAATAAGAATAAGTCCCATGTATTCTTTGATTTATTTTTTAGTTTTCCTGGATTCTGGTTCCAATACATAAGTTGAATCAAATATTATGTTCTGGGCCTGGAGGAAAAGAAAACTCAGTCCATATACTGGAACAAGAGGTTCCAACAAACATACACATCCCTTGAATGAGATACATATTGCCTGTGAAGAAACAATACCGAGGTAGAAGCAAAACACAAATTTTACAGGAGAGAGAGAAAAAACTGTCTAGAATTACTGATACATTTCATAGGGGTGTTAAATTTGCAATGTAGCAAAACAACAAAATTAGATCATATCAAAAAGTGAAACTCTTTAGAAAGTTTATTTATGACAGATAGGCTGTCTTGGTATGTATTGCATGATATATTACTTATGCAGTATTTCTTTGTCAGAGTCTTGTCTATGACTTCACTTTTCCATTGCTTTTGGTGCTGAAAAAGTTAATAACAACACTGTTTTGAAACATTAATTATTTTTTTATTGAAAGACTTCACAGAAACAACTTTAAATATGCACACTGTTCGCTTAGTTCTGTTACTGTCTGTTCATCTCTTGAAGAAAAATGTGCCACATGCCATTCAAGCAGCAACAAAGAATTACACTGCCCTGTCACTTCAGAAACAGTAACCTCAAAGAAGATCATTCATAACATATGTTGACATAATACCGATGACAATCCTTAGGAAGAACAGCTTTAAGTTGTTGCAAACAATCCCATTTGGCTTTCTTGATTTTCATTCTTTCTTTATATAGTTTTGGTAAGCGAACTTTACCAAGAATTTTTCTCAGGCATCTCGGAATTTTTTGCCATACTTCATTGAAAGTGCCCTTGTAGTAAATAATACTATTTGAAGAGTACTGTGTTGCCCTCAGGTCTGTAACTATAGGTTCATTTTTTACAGCTCTTCCTGGCCTAATTGAGTCATACAACCACAAACTTTTCTCTGCATAGTTTGTGAAAAAGGAGTAATCTAGGCAAAGGACTTCATAAAGTGGTGGCTTTTTTCTTGCCTCTAGATATTGAAGCATATTGGCTAGGAAGATTAACTCGTGTCCTGTGAGCTTGCACTTGATGGAACTGTGAAATTGGTCATAGTGCATCTGAGTATGACTTCCCACCAAAACCTTTTGCATAATCAATACTCCAGTATCAGTTGCTAATATTAAAAGAACCTTTGATAATATCATGTTCCATTTCTGATACATGCAGCCATCATAATCTAAAGTGACTTGGACGGGATTTTCCTTAATCATTTTGGACTGGGTTTCCACTATACACAAGGCAAAACTTGATGCAACCATTTCACCTTGCATTTTATTGAAGCATCATCATAATGCACCATGTCTCTCTAAATTGTACAAAGTAAAGCTATGACCAATCAAATTTGTTTCATAGTAATCTGCACTTGCATGTAAAAATGAAATTACTTACATGGCCTGTAAGTCCATGGCGTACATTGAGCAGAGCTTCCGCTGGAAATCCTTTTTTATTTGCAGCCTTGCCTGTACTGCTTCCACGTGTCTTCACTAATATTTCTGAGCCTAGAACTTCAACAAAAGTCATACTGGTCTTTTTTGGGGGAAAATAAGCTAAGATTACCCTCTTTGAAATTCAAGCTAAAGGTGACCCAATGTATTGATATAACCTTATTCGTATTACATTTTTCTTTGTAGGGTCCAAACAGCTGTGTTTGTACTGTGTTGTAGACTCAAGGTACAGCTTAGAAGCGGATTTCATGCAGTAACGTGTTGGCAGTTTCAGAAGACAGTCCGGGAATTGTTTTACGAAAGATATCTTGGCTATTCTCTACACTTGATTGATTTAGGAACATTCTGACTGTGAAATAGGGTTTGTCCTATGTTTTGAATTATCTAACTAATATCGGACAGTCCATTCTTCATTCCCAAGACTATTGAGAAATGTCTTTTCGCATACTTTGTTTTCCCATCTCATTACACAAAAGATTAATCGGGCATGCTGTCTCCTGGATTCGCCAGTAATCAGGGCGTTTCATTGCAGTTATGTCCACAGGAGTGAGTGCGTAACTTTTCCTATGCTACCATGACATTGTTTCCCAGAATGTGTTAAATACTGTCTGCTTATTACTATCAGATAATTGATGACACTTCTTTAAATGGACTTCTGACATGTTCTTGCCTCTCTTGGAGTATCATGAGCAATTTTGCCACTTCGACTGTCTTATATTCAATATATGCGTATCTATGCATCCTCAGTATTGTAGTGACGTTTTCCTTCCGTTCTTTGGGGCAGGTCTTAGACTTACTTCTCCTGTCACTGCTTTTCATATTCTGATAGTTGTTAAATACTGTCTGCTTATTGTTGTTATTGTGGTCTTCAGTCCTGAGACTGGTTTGATGCAGCTCTCTATCCTGTGCAAGCTTCTTCATCTCCCAGTACCCACTGCAACCTACATCCTTCTGAATCTGCTTAGTGTATTCATCTCTAGGTCTCCCCCTACGATTTTTACCCTCCACGCTGCCCTCCAATACTAAATTGGTGATCCCTTGATGCCTCAGAACATGTCCTACCAACCGATCCCTTCTTCTGGTCAAGTTGTGCCACAAACTTCTCTTCTCCCCAATCCTCTTCAATACTTCCTCATTAGTTATGTGATCTACCCATCTAATCTTCAGCATTCTTCTGTAGCACCACATTTCGAAAGCTTCTATTCTCTTCTTGTCCAAACTATTTATCGTCCATGTTTCACTTCCATACATGGCTACACTCCATACAAATACTTTCAGAAACAACTTCCTGACACTTAAATCTATACTCGATGTTAACAAATTTCTCTTCTTCAGAAACGCTTTCCTTGCCATTGCCAGTCTACATTTTATATCCTCTCTACTTCGACCATCATCAGTTATTTTGCTCCCCAAATAGCAAAACTCCTTTACTACTTTAAGTGTCTCATTTGCTAATCTAATACCCTCATTATCACCCGACTTAATTCGACTACATTCCATTATCCTCGTTTTGCTTTTGTTGATGTTCATCTTATATCCTCCCTTCAAGACACCATCCATTCCGTTCAACTGCTCTTCCAAGTCCTTTGCTGTCTCTGACAGAATTACAATGTCATCGGCGAACCTCAAAGTTTTTATTTCTTCTCCATGGATTTTAATATCTACTCCGAATTTTTCTTTTGTTTCCTTTACTGCTTGCTCAATATACAGATTGAATAACATCGGGGAGAGGCTACAACCCTGTCTTACTCCCTTCCCAACCACTGCTTCCCTTTCATGTCCCTCGACTCTTATAACTGCCATCTGGTTTCTGTACAAATTGTAAATAGCCTTTCGCTCCCTGTATTTTACCCCTGCCACCTTTAGAATTTGAAAGAGAGTATTCCAGTCAACATTGTCAAAAGCTTTCTCTAAGTCTACAAATGCTAGAAACGTAGGTTTGCCTTTCCTTAATCTTTCTTCTAAGATAAGTCGTAAGGTCAGTATTGCCTCACGTGTTCCAGTATTTCTACTGAATCCAAACTGATCTTCCCTGAGGTCGGCTTCTACTAGTTTTTCCATTCGTCTGTAAAGAATTCGTGTTAGTATTTTGCAGCTGTGGCTTATTAAACTGATTGTTCGGTAATTTTCACATCTGTCAACACCTGCTTTCTTTGGGATTGGAATTATTATATTCTTCTTGAAGTCTGAGGGTATTTCGCCTGTTTCATACATCTTGCTCACCAGATGGTAGAGTTTTGTCAGGACTGGCTCTCCCAAGGCCGTCAGTAGTTCCAATGGAATGTTGTCTACTCCGGGGGCCATGTTTCGACTTAGGTTTTTCAGTGCTCTGTCAAACTCTTCATGCAGTATCTTATCTCCCATTTCATCTTCATCTATATCCTCTTCCATTTCCATAATATTGTCCTCAAGTACATCGCCCTTGTATAGACCCTCTATATACTCATTCCACCTTTCTGCTTTCCCTTCTTTGCTTAGAACTGGGTTTCCATCTGAGCTCTTGAAGTTCATACAAGTGGTTCTCTTATCTCCAAAGGTCTCTTTAATTTTCCTGTAGGCAGTATCTATCTTACCCCTAGTCAGATAAGGCTCTACATCCTTACATTTGTCCTCTAGCCATCCCTGCTTAGCCATTTTGCACTTCCTGTCGATCTCATTTTTGAGACGTTTGTATTCCTTTTTGCCTGCTTCATTTACTGCATTTTTATATTTTCTCCTCTCGTCAATTAAATTCAATATTTCTTCTGTTACCCAAGGATTTCTACTAGCCCTCGTCTTTTTACCTACTTGATCCTCTGCTGCCTTCACTATATCATCCCTCAAAGCTACCCATTCTTCTTCTACTGTATTTCTTTCCCCCATTCCTGTCAATTGTTCCCTTATGCTCCCCCTGAAACTCTGTACAACCTCTGGTTCTTTCAGTTTATCCAGGTCCCATCTCCTTAAATTCCCGCCTTTTTGCAGTTTCATCAGTTTTAATCTACAGGTCATAACCAATAGATTGTGGTCAGAGTCCACATCTGCCCCTGGAAATGTCTTACAATTTAAAACCTGGTTCCTAAATCTCTGTCTTACCATTATATAATCTATCTGATACCTTTTAGTATCTCCAGGGTTCTTCCATGTATACAACCTTCTTATCATGATTCTTAAACCAAGTGTTAGATATGATTAAGTTGTGCTCTGTGCAGAATTCTACCAGGCGGCTTCCTCTTTCATTTCTTAGCCCCAATCCATATTCACCTACTAAGTTTCCTTCTCTCCCTTTTCCTACACTCGAATTCCAGTCACCCATGACTATTAGATTTTCGTCTCCCCTCACAATCTGAATAATTTCTTTTATTTCATCATACATTTCTTTAATTTCTTCGTCATCTGCAGAGCTAGTTGGCATATAAACTTGTACTACTGTAGTAGGTGTGGGCTTCATATCTATCTTGGCCACAATAATGCGTTCACTATGCTGTTTGTAGTAGCTTACCCGCATTCCTATTTTCCTATTCATTATTAAACCTACTCCTGCTTTACCCCTATTTGACTTTGTGTTTATAACCCTGCAGTCACCTGACGAGAAGTCTTGTTCCTCCTGCCACTGAACTTCACTAATTCCCGCTATATCTGACTTTAACCTATCCATTTCCCTTTTTAAATTTTCTAACCTACCTGCCCGATTAAGGGATCTGACATTCCACGCTCCGATCTGTAGAACGCCAGTTTTCTTTCTGCTGATAACGACATCCTTTTGAGTAGTCCCTGCCCGGAGATCCGAATGGGGGACTATTTTACCTCCGGAATATTTTACCCAAGAGGACACCATCATCATTTAATCATACAGTAAAGTAAAGTAAAAATTATGGCCGTAGTTTCCCCTTGCTTTCAGCCGTTCACAGTACCAGCACAGCAAGGCCGTTTTGGTTATTGTTACAAGGCCAGATCAGTCAATCATCCAGACTGTTGCCCTTGCAACTACTGAAAAGGCTGCTGCCCCTCTTCAGGAACCACACGTTTGTCTGGCCTCTCAACAGATACCCCTCCGTTGTGGTTGTACCTACGGTACGGCTATCTGTATCGCTGAGGCACGCAAGCCTCCCCACCAATGGCAAGGTCCATGGTTCATGCTTATTACTATCAGATAATTGATGACACTTCTTTAAATGGACTTCTGACATGTTCTTGCCTCTCTTGGAGTATCATGAGCAATTTTGCCACTTCGACTGTCTTATATTCAATATATGCGTATCTATGCGTTCTCAGTATTGTAGTGACGTTTTTCTTCCGTTCTTTGGGGCAGGCTTTAGACTTACTTCTCCTGTCACTGCTTGTCATATTCTGATAGTTATCTGAATTTTCTGGTAAATAATAAGCACCGCTGAGTGTAGTATCACGCTGAAATAACTAATGCACAAAATGAGTGAAGTGTGGTATTCTGATTTATATCACAATAAAGCGGGTGTGGTACTACTAAAGTTCATAGTTTTAGTGGATTTCTCTTAATGCAAGATAAATAATTAGAGAATTTTCTTACTGCTGTCAATCACTTCAGGAAGGAAACTCCACTTCGGTATGCTAACTTCATCAGATAAACATTTCTTCCTCAGTAAAAAGATTGTCTTGTAAAACTCTGTCCATTTTCATAAACCAAAGTTACAACCGAGGAACCTTTTTCGAACATTGGGAGCAAACAACAATGATATACTGTGGCTACACATACACTCATTGGCATTTATGTGGTGTTGTTTACCACATCCAAAACACACTAGTTACACGGTATTTCATTCTTTTGCAGTTGTGTGGCATTTCCATCTATTTTTCACTCTTATCGGAAATGTGACACTGTTTTAGCTCATTTTCTTTGTAAATAATTAAAAATTCAGCATTCTGGCCATAAGATCAGATGTGCAAAGTCAAGGATACAAACTGACTGAAAAAATACAAATTTGAAAGTAAGTCAGTCAGCCGGTATTGTTTCATCAACGATGATATATTACCATTATGAAGTTCAACAGTGCTTGATTATTAGAACTGACGAAAAGACCTTCACACGGACTAGGTGTACTAACTTAGGGGAACACAGAGTGACCATCTTGTAAACAAAATCTGTATATATTATACTTTACAGCTTCAGGTCACACAACTGGTATCATAATGGCTTTCAGCTTCTTATCAAGCCTGAAGAAGAATTTAAGATGCAAATGATCATACTTGATAACCTGTTTGTCACATTTAATCATCATCTTCGCATCTGAAAACAAAATAAAACATTTTTAAACATGAAGATGCGCACTAAATGTGATAGAAATTACTGTACCACCAAACTGCCCAACTTGGGAAAGAGAGGCTCAGTTTTTTGTCAAAATGTGAACACTTCTCAAGGAGTTACCCTAAATTCTTGACACTTCAGCATGCACCTTACAGCTCAGATTTGGCCTCCACATCATTTATCTCTCTCCCCAAAAACAAAACAAACCCATAGATTGGTCCACTTCAAAGTATCACAATTCACCCGTGTAGGATTGTGAAACGTTGCTTACAACTTTCCCCAAGGTATTGCTATGGAAACTTCAGTTTGTGGTTTCAGATAATGAATTGATGCATTTAACATGAAAGGGAATATGTTGGGCAGATCTGTAAGTAATTTAATAATTGTAGAAGTACAAGTTATAACAATTTCAGCTACTGAAAAGTCCCAAAATTTTATTTAGATTGCGTCCTGTACATATTTTTTAAGCAAATAGGCCTATTACTAATTCTCTTATCATTGATGCCATCTGTTATTCTCGTTGCCCATCTTTGAATTAACTGTAATATGAATAATGTGTCTGTGCCGACACTCCAGGGAAAGATGTATGAGGAACTTCAGCAGTGCATCAACAGTCGTTTAAATCTAATGACAAGTTCTTCATGTATATTTACTCAGCCCCATACGTAGCATTTAACATATGGCATCTTTAATAAAGATAATGTTGTTTTATTGATTTGAGTTGAAACTGGTAATGCTTACTGTAATACAATACACATTGTGAATTTGATTTTAAATAAAATATGTGCATAGATTTTTGATTATTTCTTAAAATCTTTTTTAATGAGAAATTGCAATATTTCCTCAAATCTTTTAGTGAAACTTATAAATATAATTGAAAAATAATATCTTCAGCAAACTCGATAAAATTCAGTCGCTGCCTTAAGCACCACACGAAAGAACATATTATTGCAGAGCTTTGCTATATTTCTGGTATTTTATCTAGAGTTAATCTTTCTTTTTGTTGTTGTAGACCTCACAGGCTCTCAAGATGGGTCAGTGCAGATGTGGGAATGGTGTCAGCAGCATTCTGTTGCCACTCCCAGACCATCTGGAACATTTGCAAAGGTGACTCGAGTGCGTTTCAGTGAACATGGAAACAAATTTGGGGTTGCTGATGGAGATGGAAATGTCAGCCTTTGGCAGGTTGGCTTGTCAAGCAATGGCAGCCGTCCTTTCTTTGTAAGTACTTTTTTCTTCAGTAAAATATTTATGTACCTATCTCTTGTCTTGCAGCAGATGATGATAGCTTGATTATTTTATTTTGGACATGACTTGTCACTAAAATATTTCTTTAGAATATGTAAGCACATCAAAATTTTATTTTTTTGTTGTACTCCAGTTCATATAATATGTTAAACATATAAAATTATAAGTGCAAAACATTGTAATGCAGAGGTCATAACTCAGGAAAACATCCTCTACCGTAATGGAATTCCAGTGAAATTGTAAAAGAACTGTGTTTGTCTGTTATCAGGTCATCGTTCTGTTTTGTTCACCATTAGTTCATCAAATGATATGTTCACTATCAATGCTGAGAGGAAATTTAACTAGAAGGAAAAAACAGTAGCACATGCACGAGGAAGTGACACAGTGCCAAAAAATAATTTTAAAATACTCAAGCTTATTGTTACTTCAAGAACTATTTTTAAGTTGATATGGCTTACGTGCATACCCTAAGACTGTGTGCAGCAGCAGTTTGATGCTTGAATTTAATATATGTATTTATTAAGTTTTCAAATCATACATTGTTACATGTTTTAATTTCGTATTACAGCTGTGATGAACCAAAGACACTGAAACACTCATCCGTAACTGTACAAAATAAATGACTATCTCTGGTTTTTGTGTACTTTCAGTACATGCATGGCTTCCACATGTAACATTTCATCACCAATGCCAGATATTCAATGGTCTTTCTACAAACATTTCTAAGAATTGACTTCGATGCTTTCATTACATCTTTGTATACCAAAGCATTTATGGGTCACCAAAAGGAACCCCCTCCAGTCAAGAACATTCAGATTCATTATCATAATCTGGATCATAGCAAGGAGAGCCATTGTTCTCTTCTCCAGAATCTCAGAATCTACCCCCAAACCCATTTCATCTAGTCCTTTTCAACTCAGGTATTTAATCATAGTTTTACTATACTTTTACTTCTTTTGATGGTTTCTATCCAGGCTAAAAGTTTTTTTTATGTACTATTTTAGAATGACAAGTGTAGCTGTTTCTCATGTAATTTATTTAAATGCCAATATCAGCGCTGTTGTAATGCTCCCATTGAGAAATTTGCTCATTCTTTTTATGTTTTGTAGACATATCTGATGATTGTACAGATTGAAACTAGTTGTACAGTAAAACATTTCTGGTCATAAGCTTGTTTTATAGTCTACATGTTTCAGTAGTATACATTAACCTCACCCATTCCTTTTGTGACAGCAACACCTCTGTCAGTATCAAACACTCCAAAACCAACCACATCCTTCAACTATCTCTTATTGTACCTTAGAATGAAGGTTATTGTATCCTGAAGTCTTTCCCTCATCCACCAAAGAAGAAACCTGTTGCTCATTCAGTAGTATAGTAGACTCTCCCTACGGCATCCATGCTCCCACTTGAGTCATTTCTGTGTGGACAATCCTCGAGCACATCTCTCTCACAGCCACCCACCGACTCTTGCTCATGTCCAACCACAGGCATTTCCTGTCCAGTCAAAATGTAAGGCCAAGTGTGGAAGTAGCTTCATCATATACCAGTTCTACATTCTGTCTATTCACAAGAATGGCCACTGCCAGACTGTTGCTGACACCAAACTCAACAGCTAGTTGTATCAGTATTTCCCACCACAACACCAATGACTTTAACAGTTATTTCAGTATAAAAGTATAAGACCTTCACAACTGTTATCAGTTAAGTTAAAAGTTGTTGCATTTTTTTTTTCCAGAATATTCGTATTCAATGTTTATGCTCTCTTGCTGAGGCCATCTTCTGGGAACTCGCTGCATGCTACGGTGCACTTTCAGACTTCTGCAGATTTAAGGAGACTGTTTCCTGTGTTTATCGCCATAAATTATCACAGTTGGCTTGCAATGACATTTCTGTGATTAAAATTGTTTGGACATTTAGCAAGCTCGACTGTCTCTCTCTAACATTTTGTTTGTGTTGATACAGTGTTTTTGATAAAATGCAAACATTAGCCAACTCTATAATGTGATCACATATTTTGCAGTGTTCATCTTCATCTGACTTGCTTTAGGACCACATGTCATTAGTGCTCTTTTTGCCATTCTGTAACTGCATGACCTGCCTCTTGTATATTTATGTTTTATTGCATCTAATTTCTGCTCGAGTACATAAAATTTAGTGCAAGTGTAATAAAGCTTACATCGTGGACACAGTTCATGCAGCTAAATAATGGCTAAAAAGCATGAATGACGAGTTCCTAAAGCAAATGAGCTAGTCAGCTGTAGCTGAATTAAGTTAAAAATGTTGTCAAAATACAAACTTTACTAATGTTTGTGTTTTAACAAAAACATCATATCAATGCAAATAAAAAATCGGAGAGGTAGTCGGGATTGTTAAACATCCAAACAGTTGCAGTCACCACAATAGATTTAGGCTGCTGGCAGTTCAGTTGCTGGCCACTAGTTTTGCAAGGATGCCACGAGTGTGTGCAAATGCAAATGAAGTATCACTCACACCCTGCCCTACAACCCCTTCTACACTAAATCACAGAAATGTCATGCCATAAAAGTCATAAATGTTTCTGGTGATAATTATGGAAAAGATTAAATTTGACAGTGCACCACAGTGCGCAGCCGCTCTGTGAATTTCATTTTGCTACTGACTCAGACACACGTCTCTCCCTTTCCTGCCTCCCAGTACCTTCACTGAAGAGCCAAAGAAACAGGTACACCTGCCTAATATCGTGTTGGGCCCCCATGAGCACGCAGAAGTGCCATAACGCGGCTTGGTGTGGACTTGACTAGTGTCTGAAGTAGTGCTGGAAACATTTGGCACCATGAATCCTGCAGGGCTATCCACAAATCTGTAAGAGTACGAGGGGATGGAGATCTCTACTGAATAGCACATTGCAAGGCATCCCAGATATGCTCAGTAATGTTCATGTCTGGGAAGTTTGGTGACCAGCGAAAGTGTTTAAACTCAGAAGAGTGTTCCTGGAGCCACTCTGTAGCAATTCTGCATGTGTGGGGTGTCGTATAGTTCTGCCAAAATTGCTCAAATCTGTCGGAATGCACAATGGACATGAATGGATGCAGTGAACAGACAGGATGCTTACGTATGTGTCACTTCTTAAGAGTCGTATCTAGACGTATCAGGGGTCCCATATCACACCAATTGTACATGCTCCATACCATTACAGAGCCTCCACCAGCTTCAACAGTACCCTGCTGACATGCAGGGTCCATGAATTCATGAGATTGTCTCCATTCCCGTACACATCCATCGGCTCGATACAATTTGAAATGAGACTTGCCCGACCAGACAACATGTGTTCAGTCATAAACAGTCTAATGACAGTGTTAACAGGCCTGAGCAAGGTGTAAAGCTTTGTGCTGTGCAGTCATCAAGGGTACATGAATGGGCAGTCAGTTCCGAAAGCCCATATAGATGATGCTTCACTGAATAGTTCGCATGATGACATTTGTTAATGTCCCAGGATTGAAATCTGCATCAATTTGTGGAACGGTTGCACTTCTGTCATGTTGAATGATTCTCTTCAGTCGCCATTAGTCCTGTCCTTGCAGGATCTTGTTCCAGCCACAGCGATGTAGGAGATTTGATGTTTTACCGAATTCCTGATATTCACGGTACACTTGAGAAATGGTCGTACGGGAAAATCCCCACTTCATCACTATCTCCACAGCTAGTGGCTAGCGTTGCTCTCTCTGGATCATGGGGCCCTGGGTTCCATTCCCGGCCAGGTTGGGGATTTTCTCAGCCCGGTGACTGGGTGTCTGTGTTGTCCTCATCATTTCATCATCATCATCATCAATCGTGACAGTGGCGAGGTTGGACTGTGTAAAAATTGGGACTTTGTACAGGTGCTGATGACTGCACAGTTGAGCGCCCCACAGACCAAACATCATCATCACTACCTCGGAGATGCTGTGTCCCATCTCTCGTGTGCCGACTATAACACCACGTTCAAACTCACTTAAATCTTGCCGTTGTAGCAGCAGTAACTGATCTAACAGTTATTTCAGACACTTGTTGTATATATAGGCATTGCCGATCGCAGCACCATATTCTGCCTGTTTACATATCTCTGTATTTGAATACACATGCCTATATCAGTTTCTTTGGTGCTTCAGTGTATATGCCCCATCCTTTCCTTACACAGCTTGTCCCATCCCAATAGCACATAACAAGTTGGTCAAGACACTGAACACACATTTGACAGGAAAGGGATTCAAATTCCCGCACAAGACTTCCACAGTTTGATTATTCGTGATTTCCACAAATCTATTAAGATCAGTTTATTTTATTATCCAAACTAAATATACATTACAAGGTGTTTCAAAACGAATATACAGGTTTTACCACTTTGTAGCATTTATTATATTCAATTTACAACAATAAATTGTACATCAAATGAAAGAGCAACTCAGACAGTTTTGTTTGTATATCTTTGCACAAAGGGAAGAGTTATTCCACATGGAATAACCAAGAGTAACTGAAGAACGTGTTGAACGAGTGAGTGTCTTTCATGTAGAGACCCCAAAAAACTCTTCGGAAGGCTAGTCGTAAATTAGTAATTCCAGTGAGTCTGTGTGGAAACTTTCAACGAGTCGCTTAAACTATGTCCTTATAGTTTTCAGTTCTTACAAGTTCTAAAGCCTACAGACTATAATTTAAGTGTCAAGTTCGCAAATGAAATGTTGCTGCATGACGATGAAGATCTTCCGGATCGTGTCGTCTTCAGTGATGAATCAAACTTCTCCTAAGTGGATTTGGGGAAATATATACAATGTGCACAACTGGGGGTCACCCCCATTATTGTAGCATCTGTGTTCTACCTGACCACACACAAGATTCACAAATCTGCACTCGTGCACCTCTGAAATTCACTCGGCAATTTATTATTGAGCTGACTGAATGTTCTCCAAACATGTTGTATGTAAAGATTCTTAAGACACTCTTAAAATATTTTGTTGATTATTATCACCACAAAATGGATAGGGGCTACCAACATCCTTTCATTTTCACAAATATGTTTGTCAGATCATGGGATGATGCCACTAGAAGTTCAAATTGTACCCAGTTTCAGTTCCATAGGCACATCCTGTCCTGCTATCAGTTATACATTACGCATCTATGTAACTAAATATGAATCCATGTGCATATAAACAATGAATGTATTCTCTGTGATGTAACAAGTGGGAAGTAATTGTTTGTCCCACCAAGTGCATTAATTAGATATAATTTTACATGAAAAATGTTTGACTGGACTATCTATTACAACTTACCATTTTTTTCTACGTTCCTCTTCCAGTTCTTCTCTTTACACACACACACACACACACACACACACACACAACCTGCCTGACCCTCTTGCACAATTAATTTTTACATTTCATTCGTTCTCTGTAGACTGTAGAGCAGATATTTTCAAGATTCGACCATCCCCGCCCTCTTGCATCCACATGCTATTTTATGCATTTATACAAAGTTCAAATTTCCATTTTCAGTTATTAATCTGTGACAGAAATTATTTTGTCAGACAGATGAAGATGAAGTAGTAGAAAAATCGTTATTCTCTTGTTACAGACGTACCAGTGCCACAATAAAATAACAAGTGATTTTGTATTCCTTGGGTCATGTAGCATGCTGGCTACAGCTGGCCACAGCTCAGAAAGTAAAAGCGTTGCATTGTGGGATTCGTTACTACCTCAGAAGAAAGCATTGATAACAGGTATGTTTCTTCCTTTGTGTTGTTTATTGTGTACCATTTCATCTGAAAAACCTGCCAACCCTTTCTCATTAATATTACATTTCTAAACGTTTGTGTGTTGTATAATAAACACAATAACTGACTCTGAGCTCTCTGAGCCAATCATCATAAAAATAGGTTTAAGACAAGAAAATTGCTTGGCACCCCTGCTGTTCAACTGTGCTTTAGAATACATAATGAGGGAATGGTACAAGACTAACCCAAAGAACATCCAAATTGGAAGACCCAAAGACAACATAAGTTTAAATTGTCTAGGATTTGCTGATGACCTTGCTCTCTTGTCCAACAGTATCCAGGAAACCAAACAACAAGTTATCTCGCTACAGGAAATAGCACAGAAAATTGGTCTTGGAATATCCTTTGAAAAAACAGTCATCATGTTAACTGACCCACCACTCATAAACAAAATTGCCATAGGAAACTAAGAAATCAAAATTGTAGATAAATTTAAATATCTGGGAGAAATCATAACATATAACCTCAATGAAAAGCCAACATGGCATAACAGAATAAACAAATTTACTAGAGCACAGTGGATAGGGGCAAGAATAAGCAGCTTTCACTCGGTTAATACTCGGCAGAAATCAAATCTGCATTTGGATCGGACTTCCTTAACTCTAGTGCAAAAAGGTGTGCAGTATACTGCTGCATCCATTTTCAATAAGCTGTCACTCAAATTCAAAAATCTTCGCAGTAATCCACGCACTTTCAAATTGAAACTGAAGGGTTTCCTCGTAGGGTCACTCCTTCTATTCAGTCGAGGATTTCCTTGAAAAATTAAGCTGATTCTTATTGTATTGCTGATAGCGTTTACTTAAACTTATGGACTGACTTTTTTCAGGTTCATGAACATTTATTTTTATCTGTTATTACTTTTATGTTGTAATTTCACGTACTGATACGTTCCATGACCTTGGAGAGTTGCTCCTCAGTTTGGTCCTACAGAACTTGACGTGTAAATAAAAAAATAAACAGTATATCACCAAGAACACCTACAACAAGAAGAGCCTGTCAGTAGAAACAAAATTAAAACACTACAAATCACTCACTCAATCACAAATTACATACGCAATTGAAACCATCTTCAAAACAACTGACACTGCACAAATAGACAAAATACTCAAAATAAAGACAAGAATCATCAGAACGTGCATCAACAAATCGTACCAGAAATATGGACACTGGAGAGTAGCTACAAATGAAACAGTCTACAAGGAAATAGAACCAGTAATGAGTATAATCAGGAAGAAATGCATTTCATTTTTCGGACATTTAATCAGAATACCAGAGAACAGGATCATCAGGAGAATAATAGAAAAATTGTGGCATAGTAAGTGCAACATTAAGTGGATTACAGAAATCAAGGAAGATACGGATGAGCTATAGATTACATTGGAAGACCTAAGACACAAAACTGACAAAATCGGGAAACTCGCAGACAAGCAAACCAGACTGCAAACTAGAATCGACAAACAGACAATAGAAAGGGTGATTTCCCATGAAGAAAGAAGGATGAGATCCGAGAGAATGAAGTAGTACTGGGCTGACAGGAAACTTAAAAATTCTTTGTGTAAAGAAGGCTATAAAATGTAAATAATAGTAATAATAATAAACACAATATCCTGCACAGTAACTTCTCTATATTTATGATTTTTATTTATATATTAAACCTTTAAGAATTAAATGGAATTTAAGTCATTATTTTGTGTACATACACCCATCCATACATATAAGAGTACATATATACATCATGAAAAGGATGTTCAGGATGGAATAATGACAGTATTATGAAATAGATTGGATGCTACTCACCATACAGAGGTAATGTTGAGGCGCAGACATGTACATCAAAAATGCTGCTATACGTTCAAGTTTTTGGCAAAAAGACCTCCTTCTAAAGTAGAAAACACACTCTTACTCATGCAGGTGAAACTCGCACATACATGACCACTGTCTCTTTCCACTGAGGTCCATCCTCAGTGGCCAGAGACAGTGGTCTGCAACACCAACATATCCTCTATATCGGGCTCATCCGAGAATTGCGTCCAGCGGGCACACCAGCACCCCATGGGCGCCAGGCAGTGTAGTTTAGCGCCCCGACCGCGACCCTGTGTCGCTAGTGTCGGCATAGGAGCGAGAGAGACAGCTGAGGAGCGAGTGAGACCACACAGCACTGCTCTGCGCTGGACTGTCCCGCGGTCAGATCCAACCTAAACAAAATAGCAGAGGAAGCACAGCTCTGTAAAAGAGGCCGATGAGCGGTAAAACGAGCAAATCATTTACCGTTTAGGTAACAACTAGTGTTCGCGTGGCAGGATTACTATGCGAAGTTTTAGACAACAATATCCAAAACAAGAATCGAAGAACATCTTAGTTGTTTTCTGAACCACAGCTTCATTCTATTAGTACTACACATGCACACTCGACATATGTACAATAGGCGTCTTCTGAAAAATATATCAGTTTCTTAAATGAACTAGAGTCATAAATATTATATTTTAGAAATAACTTTATCTAAGGGATATAGAGTCTCATTCTTACTGTTAGCATTTACAAGTAAACATTTTTTGTTATACTTCGGGCTACATCTCTTTGTATCCCTTTTCAGAGTTTAGAAATCGGATCCTTAGTTTGCTGTTTTGTACGTAATAATTTTAACCGACCAAGTTTGAAAGCTTATTAAAAAATAGAATTAAGGTTATAAAGCTCTTTAATTCTTACAGTCAACATTGTTAAAGAAGACAATTAACAATTTACGCTTTTTTCTTTTTCGAGGAAACGATTTTGTCAATGTTTGGTACAATATTCCCTGAGACTGATAATTTCAAAGAATTAGTCAAATTTTTATCACCAGGTAATGAACGGTTCTTAGATTTAGCAAGCTTTAAAAGAGGATACTTCTCTTGTGGAAGACAGCTGTAAAAGTCATCCAATGTTTTACACATGAGAAAGTGGTCCTTCAGGCGGATATCGCACTGCAGGTCAATCAGCTCTAGTTGAAGCACTAGTGAGACGTCCTATGCCGAAGGGAAAACGGGCGAACAAATATATCTAAAGCCGACTAAAGGTCACTTATCTCCATAAATCTGTTTTCAAACCTTTCTTGTAATTCGCAAATGATTGCAACATAATCTGAAAAATCCACATCTTCTTTAACGCTGTCTAGTGCAGGAAAGTGTCCACAATTCTTCTCGCGCAATTGTTTTTCCCACAAAGTAAGTTTTTTTTTTTTTTTAATGCCTGAATCGTCTGCACTAAATCAATAACATAGTGATTTTCGCGTTGGAGTGAAATGTTCAAAGTATTTAAATGACCAGTAAGGTCACAAAAAAACCAAATTCGCCACCCACTTGAGGATCACAAAGTAATTCTTCTGGACGTCCTTTCATTTCCAAAAAGGTATTTATTTCGACCCCTCAAGGAGAAAAACCGATGAAGCACCTTTCCTGTGCTCAGCCATCTTACTTCAGTGTGGTAGGGGATGTCCGGGTATTCCGCTTCGATATCAGCCAGAAATTTTTTAAATTGGTGGTGTGTGAGTCCATGCAAGCGAAGATAATTAACCGTTCGAAGAACTGTGTCCATAACATTTTTTATGTTGACAATCTTTGCACAAAGTGCCTCCTGATGTATCAGACAATGGACTGTCGCGAATAAGGAGCAGCCAGCTTCAGCCATTTTTGACCTCACGTAACTCCGAAATCCAGTGCATATCCCTCGTAGCGCAGGGGCTCCATCCCTTGTTACACTGGTCAGGCGTTCCCATTTTAAACCCATTGACTCAAACACGTTCTCCATGGCTAGAAAAATATCCAAACCCGTGGTTGTGTCTTTTAATGGTATAAGATCGAGAAATTCTTCAGTGAAACGCAGATTGTCGTTGACATCTCGAATGAATATGATGAGCTGAGATATGTCCGCAACATCCGCGGACTCTTCAAGAGCGATAGAAAGTGAAATGAAGTTTGTCACTCTCTCCGTTAATTACTGCTCCATATCTGAGACCAAATCTTCGACTCTGTGATCAACAGTTTGAGGTGAAAGAGCTATGTTTTCAAATTTTTCCATGAGTTCTGGTGGACAAATACAAGCCGCCGAGTCGACCAGGCAATCCTTGATGAGATGCCCAGCAGCAAAGGGTTTCGCTGCTTTCCCAATTCTCAGCGATCATTTGTAACTTGCGCGCAAACTGTGCCCACCTGTTTCCTGCTCGTACCACGCCAAAAAAGAACATACAATTAATTTTGTACAATCCTGTTTTTAAAACACTTTTATCACTTTAACAATTAATTGTTTCATTTATTGAAGCTCAAATAAAAAACTAACAAAAAAGATTGGTTTTAGATGCCCCAGTTCTGCCGAAGAGGACAGCGATGTGTGGTCACAAAATAAATTTTTATCTATTGCAATATTTGCATACAGCGGCATGGCGAGGCTCTGTGGGTGGTGTGCACAGCCAGCTCAGCGACCCATCTCGGCCACTGCAGCAACATACCAATTCGCTCGGGGCGCTGGCTGCGGGCGCTAGCGCCCCAGGGGCAGTGCATCATTCTGCAAATTAAAATGTTGTCTTACATTCGCAGATTAAACTAGGTCTTTTTTGCATTGTGTAAGAGATTAATATAGGGGTCATCTTATATTACGATTGGACAGTGGAGGTCATGCATGGATTTAATTTGAATTTGGAAGGTTTGGAGGAGGAGCAGTGACCACTAGTGCAAACATCTAGAGGGAAGTATTGAAGAGTATTGAACAGGCAGCAAATTTCATCATACTGCCATCAATACAAATGTATACCACTCAGGTCTCACATTACACCATGTACCTTGGCTTTTAATGAATCTACTATGTTTCAATTGCAGTTCACCTGAATCCATTAGTAGTTAAATTTACTTTAAAGCTGGACTAATACTTAACACTAGTACATATTTCAACAGGAGACAAATTAATTCTAACAAAAATAAGTTTTCAGAGAACATATGAAAGGTGGTGCAACAAATGAGACGTGACCTTCAACCACATTGCCAAAGCCCTACTGCACTGGTTGGATACAGCATTAATCCAAAGTACACACATCCAAAAAAAATTTTGTATCACCCCAGTTCCCAGCACTCCTGAAGATAGACGTTGACTGTGGATATTGTATCACTGACACAGTCCTTTGACTGTTCGTAGACGTCACAAAACCCACCCAACAATGTAAACAATTATGCATGAGCAGCACCTATTAGGCGGAGGAGGTCCAACAGCCGATCAGTTCCAGTCATTCTACCAAGGAGGTGGTACACAGCTCATATTGTCTGTAGTTCAACCATGCCAAGACAGTCAATATCATGATTCGATCACGTCCACATTGTTACTTTGTGCCAGGAAGGCCTCTCAACAAGGGAAGTGTCCAGGCATCTCGGAGTGAACCAAAGCGATGTTGTTTGGACATGGAGGAAATAAAGAGAGACAGGAACTGTTGATGACATGCCTCACTCAGGCCACCAAAGGCTACTACTCGAGTGGATGACCGTTACCTACAGATTATGGCTCGGAGGAACCCTGACAACAATGCCACCATGTTGAATAATGCTTTTCGTGTAGCCACAAGACACTGTGTTGTAACTCAAACTGTGCACAATAGGCTGCATGATGCGCAACTTCACTCCCCGCATCCATGGCGAGGTCCATCTTTTCAACCCCAACACCATGCAGCATGGTACAGATGGACCCAACAACATGACGAATGGGCCGCTCAGGATTAGCATCATGTTCTCTTTACCAATGAGTGTCATGTATGCCTTCAGCCAGACAATCATCAGAGACGTGTTAGGAGGCAACCCGATCAGGCTGAATGTCTTAGACACACTGTCCAGTGAGTGTAGCAAGGTGGAGGTTCCCTGCTGTTTTGGGTGGCATTATGTGGGGCCAACGTACGCCGCTGGTGATCGTGGAAGGTGCCATAACAGCTGTACGATACGTGAATGCCATCCTCCGACCAATAGTGCAACCATATCAGCAGCATATTGGCAAGGCATTCGTCTTCATGGACGACAATTCGCGTCCCCATCGTGCACATCTTGTGAATGACTTCCTTCAGGATAATGACATTGCTCGACTAGAGTGGCCAGCATGTTATCCAGACATGAACCCTGTCGCACATGCCTGAAATAGATTGTAAAGGACTGTTTATGGACGAAATGACCTACCAACCACTCTGAGGAATCTATGCAAAATCGCCATTGAGGAGTGGGACAATCTGGGCCAACAGTGCCTTGATGCACTTGTGGATAGTATGCCACAATGTATTCAGGCATGCATCAGTGTTAAGAGGATGTGCTACTGGGTATTAGAGGTATCAGTGTGTACAGCAGTCTGGACCACCATTTCTGAAGGTTTTGCTGTATGGTGGTACAACATTATATTTGTGGTTTTCATGAGCAGTAAAAAGGGTGGAAATGATGTTTGTGTTGATCTCTCTTCCAATTTTCTGTGCAGGTTCTGGAGCTCTTGGAATCGAGGTTATGCAAAACTTTTTTTGATGTTTGTAGTATGGACTAATGTGGGGAAACATCGAGAGCTCAGTTAGGGATACAGCAAAGGAAACACTCATGAGAAACCCAGTGGGCATGATGATCTGGTTTGGAAAGGAATGTGCAGCTGCCCTGGAAAGGAGAAAGGAAGCCAGGAACAAGTGGCTGAAGGGGAAAATCTGGCACAGGCCAAAGCACAATTTGAGGAGGTCCGAAAGACTACACAAGCAATTCTGAGAAGAGCAAAGAGGAAATACATAAGGAATATCATCATTGAAGCAGAAACAGACTTCAGAGGACAAAAGACTAGGGAAATGTTTCTGAGAGTGAAGTACCTCTGCAAAGGTCACCAGGCCAAGCAGAAATTTGTCAAAGATTCCCGTGATAAGATCCTGACGAATGATAGGGACATAGCTAAGAGATGGAAAGAGTACTTTCGACTGCTGCTAAATTTTAATCAACCCGAACTGCAGTTTGATTTCCAGCACCCAATTACAGCCGATGCAGACTATCCCCCACCTACCCTGGATGAGATAAAAACCAGAATCAGACACCTTAAACAGAATAAGAGTCCAGGTGAAGATGGAATACAGGCTGAAATGATCCTGGCAGAAGGAGAGAAACTTGCAGAAAAAATACACTGACTGATACAGGCGATATGGACCAAAGAAGAACTACCAGGAGAATGGAAAACAGCTCTGATTTGTCCAATACATAAGAAGGGCGACAAACTGAAATGTGACAACTATCGAGGAATGGCCCTACTTAATGTCTGCTATAAGATCCTTTCCAATTGCCTCATACATAGAATTCAGCCAGCAGCAGAATCGGTGATTGGGGAGTACCAGGGAGGTTTCCAGCCAGGACAGTCAACAGTAGATCACATCTTCAGTCTCGAGCAGCTCACTGAGAAACTGGGTGAATATGGTAAAGATTTGCATATTTTATTCATTGATTTTAAGAAGTCCTATGATTGCATACATCGCAAGAGCCTGCTCAACTGTTTAAGGGAGTTTGGCTTTTCAGAGAAACTCATCAGTCTGATAAAGATCTGTCTGAACAAAACGTGCGAAGGTGAAGATGGGAAATCGCGTAACTGAGGAGTTTTAATTTGTGACGACTCAGGCAAGGAGATGGGATGTCCCCTATCCTGTTCAACTTTGCCGTCGAGAAGATCGTACACGAGACCTTCCAAGAGAACGAATGGATTGAAATTGAAGGAAAGAGACTGGCATACTTAGCCTATGCAGACGACATCTGTATACTCTCTAGGTCGGAAGAAGAGTTGGAGCAAATGACCAAAGCACTAAAGGAAGCTGCCAGCAAATTTGGGCTAAACATAAACGAAGCCAAGACAGAGTACCTCGTTATGATGCATGGTCATTGTCAGACTGCTGATCATCTACAATCGCTACAGGTTGGGTACCATGACTACAAGAGAGTGCAAGAATTCAAATACCTAGGGGCACTTTTCACTGAGAACTCGTCATGTGAAGCAGAGATCAGTGCCAGAACACAAGCAGGAAACCGATCTTACCACAGCCTACCACAACTGCTTCGGTCCAAATATCTCTCCAGACACTTCAAGATTCGACTGTACAAAACCCTGATCCAGCCTGTTATTCTATATGGCTGTGAGACATGGAGTATCCGGAAACAGGACTTCCATAAGCTCCTTGTTTTTGAGAGAAAAGTGCTTCGGAAGATCTTCGGTCCGGTTCTGGATGCAGATACAAGGGAATGGAGGATCAGATACAACCAAGAGCTTGAGGAACTATACCAGCAGCCCAACATAGCAGGAACTGTCAAAGCCAAACAAATGCGGCCATGTGGCCCGGATGGAAGATCACAGATGGCCTCAGAAGCTCCTGGATTTCACACCTACAGGAAAGAGACCACCAGGGAGACCCAAGAAGCGTTGGAGGGATGGACTCTATGAAGATTTAAACCAAGTGTCAATAGATGTGGACGAATGGCGGATAGCAGCAATGGACAGAATACAGTGGAGGAGGAAACTTGTAGATGCGTGCGGTCCACTGGGCCTGATCACGTAGTAGTAGTAGTAGTAGTAGTAGTAGTAGTAGTAGTGTAGTAGTATGGATGGTGGTACATCAGGCAGTTGTCTCTCTCTCTCTCTCTCTCACACTCACACTGGCTGTAATGTCACAGCTGTCTACATGTATTTTGCACAGTATTTTTAGTGGCTAACCATTTTTTTGCCCAATGGCCAAGATCAACATTGACCACCTAGTGCCAGAACGTGCTGAGCACTACATGTTCGTTAACGGCTACACTCATGTTCGTTAACGGCTACTTCATAACCCATACCGTCTTGATCCTTCCCCTTAACATAATCTTTTCTAAATAACATAGAAGTAACTGTCTTTATGAGACATCCATCCATCTTGCAATCCTCCTAGGCTTAAATTCCACTAGCCCCAGCCCCAGCCCCAAAACTGCCTACATCCCTGTCCACATGCCATTCTCTTCCCCCACTTCATCCCATCAGTTTACATCCTGCAGTTTCCCTCTTCCTCTGTTCTATCTCACTGTCCCAATATGCTCCTACACTTAGTTGTGTACCATCTGCAGTTCCCCTGCCTGTTCCCGGGTGAGTTCACCAGTGGCACATTCCAGTCCTATTCACTTGTGGCCTGTACCTCCTAGCTATTGGGCATCCATCACTTGACCGTTCTCTCCCTCTCCCTGCCTCACTAATTCTCTCAGCATTTCTTAAATGGTTAACACACTGGATGCGGCAGGATGATGGTTCAAATCCCTGTCCAGCCATTCAGATTTTGATTTTCCGTGATTTCCCTAAATCTCTTACATTCCTTCAAAATGGCATGGCCAGGCCAGTTTCCTTCCCTAATCCAGCTTGTGCTCCATTTCTAATGACCCTACTGTTGACAGGATATTAAACCTTCCTTCCCTCAAGTACTCTACCAGACTGCAGAGCTGGGACATTATAGTCAGTCAGGCAATTGTCAAAGAGTGCAGATACATTTTCAGTCCTGTTTACATGCCTGTTGGCAGCTGAACACCACACCTAGACGGTAAGAGGTTATCTTCACTCCTTGCATTATTTGCATAATACTAAGCAAGTCATTTATGTACATAATGTGGAGAGAATATGTGGAAGCACAGCCTTCTATGGTATAACGTATGTGACATCCAAAACATTTGATTTCCTGTTGTTGAACTTTATAGTTTTGCATATCTTAGGTATGAACTGATGAGAGACAGTTTTGGTGTGCTTAAAAACTCTGTCCATAGTGATATACAGGGTGGTCCATTGATAGTGACTGCGCCAAATATCTCACAAAATAAGCATCAAATGAAAAAACTACAAAGAACGAAACTCGTCTAGCTTGAAGGGGGAAACCAGATGGCGCTATGGTTGGCCCGCTAGATGGCGCTGCCATAGGTCAAACGGATATCAACTGGGTTTTTAAAAATAGGAACCTCCATTTTTATTACATATTCGTGTAGTATGTAAAGAAATATGAATGTTTTAGTTAGACCACTTTTTTCGCTTCGTGATAGATGGCGCTGTAATAGTCACAAACGTATAAGTACGTGATATCACGTAACATTCCACCAGTGCGGACGGTATTTGCTTCGTGATACGTTACCTGTGTTAAATTTTACCGTTTACCAATTGTGGAAAAGGTCGATATCGTGTTGATGTATGGCTATTTTGATCAAAATGCCTGACGGGCGTGTGCTATGTATGCTGTTAGGTATCCTGGACATCATCATCCAAGTGTTCGAACCGTTCGCCGGATAGTTACGTTATTTAAAGAAACAGGAAGCGTTCAGCCACGTGTGAAACGTCAGCCACAACCTGCAACAAATAATGATGCCCAAGTAGGTGTTTTAGCTGCTGTTGCAGCTAATCCGCGCATCAGTAGCAGACAAATTGCGCGAGAATCAGGAATCTCAAAAACATTGAGAATGCTACATCAACATCGATTGCACCCATAACATATTTGTATGCACCAGGAATTGCATGGTGATGACTTTGAACGTTGTACAGTTCTACCACTGGGCACAAGAGAAATTACAGAACAATGACAGATTTTTTTGCACGTGTTCTATTTAGCGACGAAGTGTCATTCACCAACAGCGGTAATGTAAACCGGCACAGTGTGCTCTATTGGACAACGGGAAACTCACGATGGCTGCGACAAGTGGAACGACAGCTACCTTGGCAGGTTAATGTATGGTGCGGCATTACGGGAGGAAGGATAATTGGCCCCCATTTTATCGATGGCAATCTAAGTGGTGCAATGTATGCTGATTTCCTACATAATGTTCTACCAATGTTACTACAAGATGTTTCATTGCATGACAGAATGGCAATGTACTTCCAACATGATGGATGTCGGGCACATAGCTCACGTGCGGGTGAAGTGGTATTAAATAGCGTATATCATGACAGGTGGATTGGTTGTTGAAGCACCATACCATGTTCACCGGATCTGACGTCCCCTGATTTCTTTCTGTGGGTAAAGTTGAAGGATATTTGCTATCATGATCCGCCGATAACGCCTGACATGTGTCAGTGCATTGTCAGTGCATGTGCAAACATTATGGAAGGCGAACTACGTGCTGTTGAGAGGAATGTCGTTACATGTATTGCCAAATGCATTGAGGTTGACGGACATCATTTTGACCATTTATTGCATTAATGTGGTATTTACAGGTAATCACGCTGTAACAGCATGCGTTCTCTGAAATGATAAGTTCACAAAGGTACATGTATCACATTGGAACAACCAAAATAAAATGTTCAAACCTACCTACGTTCTGTATTTTAATTTAAAAAACCTACCTGTTACCAACTGTTTGTCTAAAATTGTGAGCCATATGTTTGTGACTATTACAGTGCCATCTATCACAAAGCGAAAAAGTGGTCCAACTAAAACATTCATATTTCTTTACATACTACATGAATATGTAAAGAAAAATGGGGGTTCCTATTTAGAAAAACGCAGTTGATATCCGTTTGACCTATGGCAGTGCCATCTAGTGGGCCAACCATAGCGCCATCTGGTTTCCCCCTTCAAGCTAGACAGGTTTCGTTCTTTGTAGTTTTTTCATTTGATGCTTATTTCGTGAGATATTTGGCCCGGTCACGATCAATGGACCACCCTGTACAAATATGGTTTTTCAGGAGGAATAGTAAACATTTTAGGTGATGGTAATATAGACTTAATTCAAATAAAACATTACACATTACGTTTGTCCAATTTGTGAACTGTTACAGGAATACAGCTGTTACAATATAAACCAAACAAATACTTGCAGAAAGTATTAATCAATATTCATAATCCCAATGATCAATTCATCTCTTAAGCTTGCTTTTTCTTTGTAGACTTCACATATTAATCATCTCCAAAGACAAAAATCTAAAGTGGTAAGATCAGGGTACCTTATTGGCTAAAAATACTTAGCCACTTCTGCCAATCCACCTTCCAGGGATAGTTAGGTTTAGATAATATGACAAATTGTACAGGGACCTCGTCATACTGGAAGAACATACCCATTCTATCAAGGATAGAAGCTGTGCATATGTGATGTTCACCACATTCTTGTATGTTGAACACCAAAACTACTACTTCCAAAACCCATCAAAGACAGTCATTGTAATGCTGACAAAAATAGTTCATTCATATTGTACATTCTTTCAATCTTTTTCAAAAGTTTCAATAGTAGTAGTAATAATACTACTATTACTAATAATAATAATAACAAAATAATAATACTAATAATAATAATAATAATAAGCAAATGTAATTTTTAACAACAATTTTCAAAATTAATAATTATATAAAAACACATAATAATTGCACATTAATTCTAAATTAATATCATGTGAGTGTGATATATTGATACATATGTGAATTTTATATAACTAATATTCAGGTTATAAATGTAGATGTAAAAAACTAATTTTGTGTGAGGTACATTAATCCATCAGATAATGTATGAAACTAGTGCTTCTTTTTGCTTAGTAGAGAGTGAAAGTGTAGCATTGACCAATTTGATTACAGTGTGGCATCTTCGAAAAACTCAGTATTTTGACAGGTGGACACCTCATCATTTTCAGGGAACAAATGCAGTCAAGAGATCACTGTGCAAGTAAGTTTAAACTGTGGATATGTGGGGCTACGCTAACCGAGAGCTATAATATGGCATTTGTAGAAAGACATCACATACGTTGCAGACAACTGTAGTCCAATTAAAATTGCTTGATAGCTGACATCTGTCACTTGCCGCTAATATTTGTCACATCCACTGCCAGTTACCACTCGGTTATAGGCAACGTATAAACATGGCAGGTCACTTCACAAATGCTGTTAATGTGCAACACAGAGGAATATGGGAAGTGGCCGCCACGAGATGTGACGGAGTTACTCTATCGACAGTTAATTTTGAGTGACCGATGACTGAACTGCGGCAGATGACAGGTATTATAGCCCTGAATTTAAATTTGTGTCCTAAACTAACCACAACCTTGGGATGTGCAATATATCTGAGAAAACAGCATCAACAATCTCCAGCAGAACTAAAATCGTGATTGTTTTGTTCACAGCATTTAAGGTTAAACTCTACAAGCAAATGGAAGACAGAAAAATTTCACCATACAGCAAAATTTCAGTTTTAGCGGTAAAAACAAACTTTAATTTCTCACTGCCATTAGTTACCTGAAACCATCCTCACACTGGCTACACAGAATGCCACGTTACCAAGCGATGGGCTGACCTGGATGCTCTTGGTTGCAGACTGTAGGCAGTACAAGCAGATTCCAAATAGAAAAAAATGATAGAAAGAAAAATAAGAGGGTTGGGTTGTTTGGGGAAGGAGACCAGACAGCGTGGTCATCATCGGTCTCATCGGATTAGGGAAGGATTGGGAAGGAAGTCGGCCGTGCCCTTTCAGAGGAACCATCCCGGCATTTGCCCGGAGTGATTTAGGGAAATCACGGAAAACCTAAATCAGGATGGCCGGACGCGGGATCGAACCGTCGTCCTACCGAATGCGAGTCCAGTGAGAATAGTCAAATAGTCAATATGATGATGAAAATGATAGGGCAAAGTATTGGAAATAAAAAAATACGTTTAAACCAGTTAATTGATTAAAAATTATAATTAAAGTCTTCCGATTAAATTTACAAGGTGTACAACTTTGCTTCTACCATTTGCCGATATGTGGCGACAATGGTAAGAAGCGGTTGAAAGAATGTCAGGCAGTTAGCTTGGACCTGGGTCAACATAACCTCATTCAAACATTAGTCGACCTCTGTCTGCATCATAAAGTTGTTCTTGATTGAAAATGTCAGTTTATGAGCCTAATTCTTGTCATTTGCAGGAGGTGTTAATGTTTTGTTTCAGTATGAAGAAAACAGGGGCTGAGTCTCATCAGATGCTCTCAAGTATGTATGGTAAGGACGCTATTAGTGAAAGAATGTGTCGTGAGTGGTTTCAACGCTTCAAGAACAGTGAATTTAACGTCGTAGACTAGCATAATGGTGGAAGAGAGAAAGTTTTCGAAGATGCAGAATTGGAGACATTGCAGAGTGAAGACTCGCGTCAAACTCAAGAAAAATTGGCACGATTAGTGTGAGTGACACAGCAAGCCATTTCAAAATGTCTCAAGGCTATGATCAGAAAGAAGGAACTTGGGTCCCATGTGAGCTGGAACCAAGAGACGTTGAACAGCATTTGTGTGTTTGTGAACAGTTGCTTCAGAGGCAAAAACAGAAGGGATTTCTGCATCGCATTGTGACCAGGGACAAAAAATGGGTACATTATGATAACTCTAAATGCAAAAAATCATGGGGATATCTCGACCATGCTTCCACATCCACGGCCAAACCGAATATTCATGGCTCCAAGATCATGCTCTGCATTTGGTGGGACCAGCTCGGCGTCATGTACTATGAGGTGTTAAAACCAAGTGAAACAATCACAGGTGCTCGTTATTGAACACAATTAATGTGTTTGAGCAGAGATTAAAAAACAAATGGCCGCAATACCGTGAGAGGCACGATAAAGTGATTTTGCAGCACGAGAAAGCTTGACCCTACATTGCAAAAGAGGTCAAAACATACTTGGAAACATTAAAATGGGAAGTCCTACCCCCATCCGCCATATTCTCCAGACATTACTCCCTTCTGACTATCACTTGTTTAGATCAATGGAGTATGGCCTGGCTGACCAACACTTCTGATCTCACGAAGAAGTCACAAATTGGATCGCTTCAAAAGATGAACAATTTTTTCGACGCGGGATTTGTACACTGCTCAAAAGATGGGAGAAAGTAGTGGCCAGTGATGGAAAATACTTTAAATGATACATGTGTAACCAATTTGTTTCATTAAAGTCTCAAATGTGGGGGAAATAATAACGGAAGCAAAGTTGTACACCTTGTAGAAAAATAAAAAAAGTTCAATGCTCATTTTTGTTTGTGTAATGGCACCACTTGTTTGCAGTATTGATTGCATTGTTTTCCTGCATTGCTTATTGTGGTTCTTAACTCTTGTAGCCCCATCTACGCAGGGTTTAAATTTCCTTGCACAGTGCTCTCTCATTGCATTTGTGTCTTGAAAACCTGTCAAAACATCTGCAGTTGTCAAAGATCTCACATGACTGTTTTCTAGTAAGTTGTTTAAATATTTTATAAGCCAGGAGAAACACAGGTTTCTCTAAGAATGTTATTTGCAGACAGCTGTTGACAGAGTTGGAGCTGCATTCAGTACTCTGCTACTTTTGTAATCAGTACTCTATTACTTTTGAAAGGTTGAATATTAGAAAGATTTGGTAGTAATTAATATGATGTGGTTTGCTACCTTTTTGTGCACAGGCGTAACATCTGTCATGTTTAAGTATGAAAGGAAACAACCATTAGCAAATACCCACTTTATCTGTGAATCCAAGGAATATGCTTTTATATCCATAATATTTTTTTAACACAAAAGCAAATAGACCATAAATGCCCTTTGATTTTGAATGACTTATTGTTGTAGTGTTGCTTACTTAAGCATTTTCCATTTAAAGGTATGAAATGCATCTTTAGAATTTTGTAGGAAGCTATTAGCATTATTTGATTTTTGTTGTCATATTTGTGTTTTTATTCAACTGTGCCAAAGTCACTGACATCACAAGCAGTAGTTAAGGTTTAGTCGATTACCTTTCTACCCCTTCCCCTTCCCCCCCCCCCCCCAACTACACCCAACAAAAAAAAAAAAAAATCTGTGTGTGTGTGTGTGTGTGTGTGTGTGTGTGTGTGTGTGTGTGTGTCATCCTAATATTCTTAGTTCCACTATTTTTTTCACCTTCCATTTCTCTTAAACCATCTTCACTTCTCACTGTGTACTTCTACACTCTCTGGAGCTCAGTGCCTACCAGTATACTGTCTTTGATCTGCTATTATGATGCCTCTCCCGTTGTCTTTCTCCCCCTTTATCACAACAGATTGGTTTCTTTCAGCCTTATGTCTGAGTGATCTGCATCTCCAACTTACACCTTTCTTTCATATCTGACGAGGGAACAAATAGTTCCAAAAGCTAGGACACCTCTCTCTCTCTCTCTCTCTCTCTCTCTCTCTCTCTCTCTCTCTCAGCAATACTTTGAATTTCTCTTTCTGAAGGTAAGTGTGGCCACCCATTCTGTATCTTTGTAATTTTATAGTTTCCTCAGTTGAAGTTTCCCTTTAAAACATACTCGCTGTTTTACTCACCATAGTGTTAATGTGATTACTTTTGTACCCTCATTTTAGTTTATTGTTTACATTATTGTTTTCAAGTTGTATGTGTGTTCTTTGCGTTGCTATAAAGTTAGTTGAAACTATTTTATGTTTGTGTTTCATACTCCTCTAAACATCTTTGCTGTATTGCTTACAATTCAGTGTATTACTGTACATAAAAGAATTTTTGTTGCAGCATTTTCCATTCATGATCAAGGAGCTTCAAGTCTTGTCTATGCACCGCAACACCAGTTAATTATTTCTGCTGGAAAGAAGGGTGATGTAGCCATTCTGGATGTTCGACAGCGACAAGTGAGACATCGTTTTGTAGCCCATGAATCGCCCATAAAGTGCCTTGCAATTGATCCCAGTGAAGAGTTTTTTGTGACTGGTTCAGCAGATGGAGACATTAAGGTTAGCTATTGCAGTAAATGTATTGTTGCTAATGTTGCAAAGTACTCATTTGTAAATAAGACTGTCCTCTCCTCCTCCCACCCCCACCCCCCTTTCTCTTCTTCCCTCCTATTTTTCGTGTCGTGTCTACTGAGGGTGCAGCAAAGGCAAATAGCCAGTCTTCAAAAACTAAAGCAAACAGTTGTTAAACCATGTTGCTATTGTTGATGAAGACTAAGGAACTGCATGTACACCAACATACAGAAATAGTTGCAACGATGCATTGATTTCAAAAGAAGACCATGTTTGTAACGTTTTTTAAATGCATATTTGTAAGGTTCAGATAATAAGTGACATTCTTCATTGTATTCATAAGATTTTTTTTATTTGCTCTCCATTATTGATGACTGTTGTAATTGTTTTAGTCAGCTTAGTGCAACCTACTATATACAGCGATTGTGATATGTATTCAGATAGCTTAAATATTACAGCTTCTGTAGGATGAGAGTCACTTTGAAGCTAACAAGCAAATATGTGACAGAAAATGAGAATTCTCTCTGGTGTAAATGCTAGGCACACAGGCACAAACAGCATACAGTTGTGCGCTGTTCGCATTCACATTTGTTTGCTCGTGTTCTGTTGGTTGTCAGTTTTTCAGTGAACCATCCAAGGGATATTCTATGTTAACTCACCTAGGCCTTGCTGCCAGACCACCAGAGATTTCTAGAACGGCATTTTCACTCTGCAGCATAGTATGTGTTGATATGAAACCTCTTAGCAGATTAAAACTGTATGCCAGGGCAAGACTCAAACTCAAGACCTTTGGCTTTCATCACAAATTTCAACATATTTTATGTGAACATTCATACATGTCCCCAATGAACATTGGAAGGTTTAATGTTCATCGAAGCAATACTGGCCAAGATACAGTTACTTGTTTGACTCCATGAATGATTTTGCACAGTGCAAGCATGAACTTCTGGTGACTTTGAGCTGTTGGGTAATATTTTGTTGAAACAACTGAAACTTGGCAGTCTTGTACAACTGTGTGTTCTCTTAAGACTAACAAGGAAAAAAATGTACTAGCCACATTCAGCCAAAAATTTTAGACATTATCTCCCAAAAAAACTGGTTCCTGAAAAAACTTGGAAGTTTGGCTTCATGTAACCGAGGGACTAAAGCGTCAAAGAGTGTGAAACTTGGCATGCAGTAACCTAACTAGACGAAGTTCTCAAATATAAAGTTTCTTTGTGCACCACTTTACAACACTAAATAAAATAAGTGCAAAGACAAAGATTATGTAAAAATGAAAAAAATTTTGAATTTTTGACATCATTTTGAAAATGACTGTTCTGTAAAATTCTCCAAATTTGGCTTATTATAAATACTGTGGTTTTAACTGTCTAAAAAGACTGTTTGATTACCAAACACGGACTAACAATGCTAGATAATTTGAATCAAATTTGGGTGCGAATAGCGCATCATGAAAAAATGTTAACTTTGGATTCTTATGTCTCATAGTAAACGCATGCTGAAAATGATTCTTAATACGCAATAGCTCAGTGGCACAAGGATGTAGAATGCAAAATTTCATTCACTTATTATTTTCCAGTAATATGCAAATTCATCAGAAATATGACAATTTTTATGAGACAGTGAAAGTAGTAAATATTCGACACTTCTTTTAAAATACCATTTTCTATCAAAGCATCAAAACCTGTCTCATTCGAACGAGGAGTTTTAAGCTGACCTGCCCCCCCCCCTCCCTCCCAAACAGTGGGTAAAATTCCATTTGGGCTAACAATGCTACATAAATCAAGGAAAACTAAGTGGAAAACTTGCACTCTGAATAAAGTTTTAACTTTAGTTTCTTATATCTCGTTGATTCAAGGCTTGACAAACATGAAGCTTTGTGCACAACAACTTAGTAACATAAGGTTTTCATTGTAAAATATTCACGTACTGCTTTCTAAATTTCTACAAAATCATGTCAAACATGATTTTTGTAAAATTACAAAAATAGACCAAATTCAGTTTTCTTTTAGAAAATCTGTGTTTTCCATAATTGATTTGATACTAATCATAGTTGGAAAGAGCATACTGTCAAGCATTCAAAATAAAATAGTGTTTGATTTACTAATGTGCACCAAAAGTACCTGAAAATGAAGGATGAATTTGGGGGAATGTACCACAACAAAGTGCTACGTTGCAGCAACCTGTTGTCCATGTTTCATTACATGTGGTTTTTATTTTGAAACTGACAAGTAATGTCGCACTATATTGCATTGGTCCATGGTGAAATTACCACTACTGGTTTGAGACTGTGAAGTGGCAACTTCATCACCATGGGGGTCATACCAGCCACAGGGGAGGCGGGTGGGTAGTACTTATCTGCTTACAAAGTAATACACTAAGTACCTTTATTTTTGATTCTCAAATCCATAGGAGTATGTCATGTAGGCGGCAAGCAAAAAGTAATATCGCTTCTGATTTTAAACTTCTCAACATTGCAGTTACATTGTTCAAAATTTTTGAGCCACTTTCTGCTGTTTGTTTTCTGGAAATTGATACTGTCAGTAAGACAACAATTATTAAATGAACAGAGAATGTGGAAATAGGCTGTTGTTTTGGAGCCTAATAAGCATCCTGGCTTTCGAGCCAATAAAATAAATGAGCTGGGCCTTGAGGATGGATATATTTTATCAGTGCATAATTCAATAATGTTGCAATGTTGAGCAATTAAAATCAAAATTGAAATTACTATTTGCTTGCTGCCTGTGACCTATAGATTTGATGACTGGAGATAACATACTGAGCAAATGGCTTTGTGAGCAGACAGGTACCACCACAAGGCTTTAGAACCTAAATTAAGAAACTGAGCTGTGTACTTGGGGACCTGAAGGAAGAAACCCATCCATGGCTGGTATTGCACAGTTATCGGGCTTGACGTCTGTGGCAATGGAGTTACTAGTTCCTGTTCTTGAACCAGTAGTGACAATGTCACCATGGATCGGTGCAATATAGTGAGATATTACTTGTCAGTTTAAAAATAAAAAACACATGCAACGAAACACGGGCAACAGGTTGCTGCATTGTAGTCTATTGCCTTGGGCCTGCCCAAAATCCTCTCTCATTTTCAGGTATTGTAAGCACCCACTGGAAAATCTGAATGCTTGAAACATGCTCTTTACAAATGTGATTAGTCTGAAATCAGTTACAGTAAACATATTTTCTAAAAGCAAATTGAATGTGATTTTTTTTTTTTTTTTGTAATTTTTATTAAAACAAGTTTGAGCTGGTTTTGTAGAAATTTAGAGAGGAGAATGTAAATAATTTAGTATATTGGAAACACATTACTAAGTTGTTGTTGTCCAAAATTTTATGTTTATGATGACTTCAGTCAGTGACATATAAAAAGCCAAAGTGAAAACTTTATTCGCAGTACAATTTTTCCACCTAGATTGCCTCAATTCAAGTAGCACTGTTATCCCGTGTTGGAAATTTTACCCACTTTTCTGGGGGGTGGGGGTCTTAAAATGCGATATTTCAAATGAGAGTGGTTTTGAAGGTTTGATAGAAAACACCAAGGGTAAAAAAGTGTCAAATATACACCATTTTCATGGTCTTGCAAAAATAACCATGTTTTAAACGAATTTGCAGCCTTCTGGAAAATAGTAGATGAATGAAAAATTTCACGTCCTTGTACTACCAAATACTGTGTATTAAGTTTCATGTTCAGCGTTTGTGTAGTTTACTCAATTAGATACAAAAATCCAAAGTTAACATTTTTTGCATGCCGTGATTTTCATGCTCAAATTTGATTCAAATTATCTAGCATTGTTTGTCCATGTTGGATAATCAAATACACATTTTAGACAGTTAAAACTGTGGTATTTATAGCGAACCCAGTGTGGAGAGTTTTACAGAACACAGTTCTTTGCGAAATCATGTTGAAAATTCCACATTTTTTACATTTTTACACAATTTTAACCTTTGCATTTAATTTATTTAGTGTTGGAAAGTGGTACATAAAGAAAATTTATATTTGAGAACCTTGTCTTGTTGTGTTACTACGTACCAAGTTTCACATTCTTCATACCTTTAGTCCCTGAGACATATGAAGCCAAACTTCAAAATTTTTTCGCAATTTTGTCTAAAGTTTTCTGGCTGAATATAGCTCATAAAATTCTTTTCATTGTTAGTCATAAGAGAACACATGCAGTTGTACAAGATGGCCAAATTTCATTTCTTTCAACAAAATATTGTCCAAAATATAACAGCTCAAAGCCGCCAGAAATCCATGCTGACTCTGTGCAAAATCACTCATGAAGTCAAACAAGTGTCTATAGCTCAGCCACGATTGCTTCAGTGAACATTAAACTTTGCTGATGTTCATTGGGGTCATGTGCGACAGTTTACAAACAACTTCGTCAGAGTATTGGTGGCTGAGCAGGAAAATGTTCCAAAATGAGGCGATTTGAGATGGACTTACTCGCAAGGAAGTTTGCATGCCTTTTACTTCAGCACTAGCTTCAGTAACAGACACAGTGCACTGATTTTGACACAACATGTTGTTTTTCAACTGTGAACTGTTTGTTGTTGCTGTTGTTATTTAATGATAAATGAGCGACGGAGTAGCTGGAAAACATCATATTATTAAAGAGAATAGATCTCATATGTCCCTGTGGGGTCATAGAGATGCATAGCAAGAAAATGCACAAAAAATATGCTTGGTAGTAAATTACCAAATTGCCAAAAATGCCAACAGAGGAAGTGAAGAAGAAAATGATCTCTCTGCTGTATTCTTTTAGGTGAGAAATGTGTACATAGCCTCCCTACTAGGCTGGTCTTTTGTATAATTTTGCATTACGTTGAATTACTCATTTTTATTGACTTATCCCAATAAAATCCACGAGTGTTTCATGTATGGCCCTACATACTTCCCGTATTATTGTGGAAACAGATGCAGTTGGTAAACAAAATAGATAATTGAGGCTATCGTAACAGTGCAGCATTAGTGCGAGCATCTCTCCTGTGGATAAGGCACATCAATAATCTATTTCATGTGTTGACATCTGTGGTGCAGTTGCATCTAGAAGAAAGCAAACATCATCTCCCAACATATGGGCAAAATTTTGAAATAGAGAATGTGATGATTGCAGCAGCAAATTGCTAATTAAAATCAAACCACCAGTTTTACCACACCCGCACAAAAATTCAGACACCTGCATTTTTTTGTGTATATGCTGTCGTGCTTTCATGACCAACAGTGTGCCCACCATACAAAATGAACAAAGTTGTAAGCTTCTGTTCTCCAGGTTGATGGTTGTACACCATTTAGCACACTTGACTCGCATTTGGGGGACAACGTTTCAAATCCGGGTCCGGCCATCCTGATTTAGCTTAAATTTATTGATTTCCCTGAATCACTCCAGGCAAATGCCAGAAAAGTTCCTTTGAAAGAGCATGGCTGATTTCCTTCCCCATCCTCAAAACATTCAAAGGTTGTGTTCCATCCCTAATGACCTCGATGGGACGTTAACCCCATTCTTCTTTCTTTCCGTGGTGCTGTACTTTAAATCGACAACTTTAGTGGCCAAAAAAATAAATACCAAGCATATACTTTGATATTCATTCCCTTGTGCGTTCTCCTCTGTTTGTTCAGTGTAAATGCTTATTCGCAGGTACAAGTCAGTATTGGTGTGCACTAGCGACGTCCCTGTCCTTTGTCTGCGAATGCGTATTCGCTTTGTAGCTTCTCATTTCTTTTTGATTATTAGAACAACTTTTGCACTTACCTGTTATCTTTCAAGCACATGTAAACTGCCCGTAACTTCAGCAACAATAAGAAGTATGATGTAGTTTAACACTCATTACCTATTATTGAGATCCGTCAGCAGCTAAAAAGTACCATCCTCTTTACATTAAACAGTGTGCTTTCATTCTGTATCAAAGCAGACCAAGAATTCTGAAAGGAACCATGTCATATGAAAACATAAATCATTTTCTTTTGCTATTGGCTTTAGTTCCTAGAGGAAGATGTAGTCAGATACACAGACTGGAAATCAGTCACACTCATATTACAAGAGTAAAGTCCCTGTACTTACCTGAAGATGAACTGGGAAACAAACAAAAAATATTCATGTATGTCCGAGGGGAGGACTGATGCTCAGATCATCTTCCAGTGGTAAAACATGAATCACATGTATAATAGTACATTCTGAATTATTTTTTTATACTTATAATAATTCATGATTTATTTTTTATTTTTCAGCAATCACTGAACTATGCATGGATAATCTGCAGACCAGATAATCAGGACCTTGCTGTACTTTATTTCAGTTGTTATTAAGGAAGATGGTTTTAGCACATTCCCACACATTGCCATGCCAGTTTTTACTCTTTCTCTAGTGACTCCATCAGCAACCCCACATTATTAGTTAGCTTTTTCCTAATTTCATACATATAGCTTTCCTTCTCCCCCCCCCCAACCCCCTGCCCCTCTCCCCCAGCCTCCTCCCCATATCTACCTAAAACTGAGTATTGATGGACTGTCATTCAAAGCACTCTCCAAGTTCTGTCCTAAAGCATGACCATCTTCACTATGATCACACACTGATCAACCAGTATACAATAAGTGCTTATAGATAATTCAGTGTAACATTCTAATTTAAATACTTTTATCTCAGTGCAAATTTTACTATTCTCACCACCAATAAATGTTTCAGGTGTGGGCGTTATCAGTCCATAATCTGCTCTATTCATTTCCTGGTGAACATGCACGGTCAAGTTTCTTCAAGAATATAGGACAAGGTGTTACACAGCTACATGTTGATGGAGCAAGTCGTTTGTTTTCGTGTGGTGCAGATGGCTCAATGAAAGTGCGCCAGCTGCCAGAGAGAGAAGCTGCTGTACATACTTTGTACTAGTTTGCTTTTCATTAGTGGGTGACTTAAATTTCGGCTGTGCTTCAAAGTGTATAAAATGCCTCTTACATTTGTACTGTTTCTTTGAAAACTTAGCAGTGTGACACGTGCATATAAAATGTTAATCTGCTGTGTGTTTCATTGTTGCTCCTGCATCAGTGTTCAAGAATGAGGCTGGCATGTAAGATTAGTGCTAAACATGGGCAAAATGGATGTGTTTGTCCGTATTAAGTGGACTAGCATACATATTATTCATGTTCTTATGATAATTCGTGTGCTGTAATGGACTTTGAGTGACTATCTTATTTCAGAATTATTTATAAAACAACATGATATTATTGTGTTGTGGACAAGACTGTTTTACTTTGAATGTCTTATGCCTTAACATTAATGGGACTGCATTCCTTTTTGTAAGTTGTACTTGATGTTAGACTGTTTGAGCCAAGACATGTATTTCTGTACTAAAGTTTTCTAAACAGGGTCACCACATGTGAATTTATTTAATTTCGGTATTCATTGAGATCTGTGAGCAATAGAATATATATTTTTAGCAACAGTATTTTGCCCCCATACATAAACTGTAGTGATATTATAAGAAAGTGGGTTCATGTTGTGTCTCCCAGGCAGCAGGGAAGTATCCCAAAATATTTGCACAGTATGAATATATCCTCTAGTGACATGAACAATAAAATCAAGTGTTCACATTTTGTGGGCACAACTGTTCTATTTACATATAATGACAAAAGAGGTAATCATCTCTTTTGTTTAAACATTGATTCTTATAATATTGCTACTTTGTTTGATTCTATTATTGCAAGTGAGAGGAATGTGGAAATAGGCTAATTGAGCTTTATGCAAGTGCATCAATAAAGTGCTGTGACAGTAAATTCTCAGTATATTATTGCAAGGCGTAGTTCAGTTGGTAGCCTTAAATTCAATAACCAGAAAATGTGATTAAAGGTACAATAATTTTTACTCCAAAGGTCTAGTCCTGTATGATACTTCACTAGAGAAACACTAATTGTTCATCATGTGCTGGATATGAACAATTCCTGAGATTGTGTAGATAAATACTTTATCTAGTAGTATGTGTCCATGCCCAGTTATTGTATATACACATTGTAAAATGCGCTGTATCAAAGACATAATCAGTGTAAATATTTCTCTTCCATTTTGACATCTGATATTTTATTCTGTAGATATTAGTAACTGTAAATCTCCCATAATCCTTCTGGTTTGTTGATCAGTATTCCAATTTAGTAATACAGTTTTAGTACTTTAAGTTGTTTGAAATGTGCAGATTTTATTAAGTGAAGTTTGTGAATTTCATTAGTATTTTGTTACCTAAATGTACATCCAGTTATATTATATAGACAAGGAAGCAGATTGACAACAAGAGAGAATATTTTTTTAGTATGTTTAAAATAGATTTTTCCCACTTTGGGAACCAGGATTTTGGTTCTATACTGATTCTTTCTGCCTTTATATTGTTTTTAAAAAGAGAATATTCTTGTTAGAATAGCTCCCTTCTATAAGCCAGGATCATAATGCCGTGATCTATACATTTAAAAAAAAATGAATTATTGTTGTGTTTGAGCCAATAAACAGCATTCCATTCCACTTATCTAAAGAGCTCCAACTCTGTTACTATTATCTCAAACTAATGGACAACTAAAAGAATGTTAAATGTTGCTGAATTTTGCACTCTACGTACACTTAAAATAGCCCCATTTAAAAACTGTAACTAGAAAGAACATAGTTATCTCTGTTCCTGCAAGCCATTGAACTTTATCCTATGTTATGTTATTACAAATTGTTAATTTTTTTTAATTTAAGTATTCTAGGAAGTGTTCATAAACAAGAGTCCGTATGGTTCCTGTTCTTGTAAAAGAATACTTTTTGCTTCCACTGTTGTTGAGTGATAGCTACATTATATTTCTCTGAATGTGTGAACCATTGTGTTTTGCAGCTTTTACAACAATACTTTTACATAAATGCTTGTCAGTTGTTACAAAAATTATAAAATAGTATCTGTGATAATTGTTATCTGATTGTTATTGATTTTATACTTGAGAAGCATTTTTAAATACAACATTAAAGTCTTATCATATTATTTGCATTTACTCTCAAGTTACCTTTTTCTTTTTAGATAACTCTCTGTGATCTTTAGTACTCTCCATGTGAAATAAATTGTACATCACAGAAAGTTGACATGTGTGTATTAGGATCATGTAAATACTGCTATAAGGGTGCTAAGAACCTATTCATATGTGATGATGAAGGGTGCATCTGTTTTGGAAATATTGTAGATAATTTTTCATTCATTCCTTCCCCTCAAAGCTACAAGGCAAAACTGCCTTCCAAGTGCTTTTTATTATTTATTTGTTTATTGTTCCAATATTTCCACCTGTCTTACATTTTTCTTTCTAGGCCAACTGGAAGTTTATGTTCGGCTTCCCTCTAGGATACAAATTACACATTTCTTTCAATAGCACACAGGGTGGGTCTTCTTTGCTGTGGTTTGTAGGCACCAAATATCTATATCTCTCCCCCCCCTCCCCCCCTCTCTCTCTCCTCCCCTCCCTCTCCCTCCCTCCCTCTCCCCCCCCCCTCCACACACACACACACACACACACACACACACACACACACACACACACACACACACACACACAAAGTCCTTACCTGCAATCTGTGATTCTTTCATTAGGTGTGTGTACCTAAAACTATCTTCATGAGGCTCAGAAAAACCTTCATCTTTGAAATGTACTGTGACAGTTTGATTAAATTTTCTTTGTATTTTTTTTAAACAGTAAAGAAGTTGGAAACAAGTGCCGACATAAGACACCTGATGCCTTTAGAATATATTGTTAATGTGTATGTTGCTCTATTGGAAGAGAAAATTTGTTGAGCAGTAGAGACTTAAGTTTGTTGGCCTATTATTTATTGGTCTGAAAAGGAGAGTAGTCTGTGTAAATTAAACTAACCATTGTTGAAAATGTTATTTGAATACCGAGAGTTCGAATTTTCTATATATATATATATATATATAAATGTGTGTGTGTATATATATATTTATGTATGTGTGTATACTCAAGTTTCTTGATAATATATTATCTTCAAGATGTAATATTGAGTTAATTATTATTGGTCCTTTAATGAATATTAATATATTCTGGTAAACATGATTTGCATTTTGTATTTTGCTTGTTTTATTCTATCATCTGTGACATTTAGAACTTTGCTGTCATCGTAGCTGGTTGATTTTGAGCCCCACTAATTGTATGCTTAGATCTGTGATGATTGTGAGCCTACATAATACATCAGCAATACAGATTCATTATCTCTTTGTATTGGAGGCCTCAAACTTCACAGACAAGTAGATAAATGCTGTTTCACATGGAATAAGCAATTTTCCAAATTCCTTAACAAAGAACTTGTTGTGTTTATGCCTGTCATTAATGGTGGCTTTAAAAAGCAGATAGGTCAGGACTTATTGAGAATTGTTACTTTTAAATTACAGATCATGGCAGCATTAATGTGGCCCATATAGAATACCTGGTGTTGAATAATCAGTGAACATGTTGTTCTAATCCACAATAATGTTTGCCCATACAACTGTCCATAACACATTTTCTGCAGGTGTTACACTGGGTTATGCTTGAGCATCCATTCTATGATACTGATGATGCTCACACAACTTTTCATAGATCTGAAGAAATTTCTGTTATTGGTAACATTTCCCGGTGCCAAAAAGGTGTGGATGGCTTCACACACTGGTTATAATACTAGATAACGAACTAATATGACACAGCAATACAAAAGTTTATACCAATGTATGAAAGGTATCTTGGTCCTGATGGTGATAGTGGTGAGAAGTATCTCAGCCATAATTGTATCTCTTCCAATATATGCTTCAGACCACTTCATTTTCTGTATTTTTTCAATCCTGGGTAAACTTAATTTCTGGATAAATCTACTACCCTTAACACATATTGTATGATGTTGCAATAGATGCATCTATGGCAAACTGCTTTCGTAGACTATGTAACAACTATTTATCATTAATAACACTTAACTAACAAATTTTATGTAATTTACTAAATTAGATGGACTCACACTCACAAAAGAGTGGAATCCAAATCTTCATATGACCATCCAGATTTAGATTTTCTATGGTTCCCATAAATTGCTTAAGAAAATGTCCCTTCAGTTCCTGTGAAAAAGATATAGCCAGTTTCCTTCTCCACCCTTGGCCTATCCAGGTCTGTGTAGTACCGTTTCTGCAGTTTCAACACTAGCATATATAACGTGATTCCCCCCTCCCCCGTGTACATCAAAACATCATTTGTGTCTTTCAGGCATTTTACATTGTGTCATAGATGAAAAACTTCAAGTTCCGTTTTAAAGACTGAACTTAGATTTCTGGGTACGAAGGTATCACATCATGTCCTATCTCCTCTGACAACACTTTTTTCAAGGAAACCTGTTTCTTCGTGTCAGGTTGGTCAAGTATTTGTTATCTAAGGCCTCGGGCAGCCATATCAATATGTTCAAGACATCCTTAACTGTAAAGTTCTTTAAGTGACATAAATGCATTTCGATTTGTGCCACCTCTCCTACAATCTTAGAGCAAACCCAAGCAGATTCATGCTTATCTACCCCACTTCATCACCACTTATATTCATACCAACAAAGTTCATGAAAACTTGGAATATTGTCTTTTTAGTTCGTAATGTGAGTGGATTTGATTTAGTGGCACAGTGACACTCATGTCTGAAAGTTAATATTATTTAGATAGCACCATAAATAAGCTTCAGAAATGTGTACATTGCACCTAATAAGAACATAAACAGCCATTAAGGAGAAGTCTTTTTTTTATGGTTGTCATATTAAATTTTCCTTCACAACTGAAATATTCACTACTGGTTTGAAATTAATGCAGCTTTGATGTGACATGGGAATTTACCTGTCCAGCATCCGCTATTTACAGCAAACTGTAATTCACTGGCAATATTCTTCTATCATTTTTAAACACTTCCACTATATGTTTTATAGGATTGTGTTACTCTAACCCAAAACAAGAAGTTCTAGTTGATACACAAAAACAATACATTGTTAAAGATTTTAATTCATTTCATCTCAAACAGATGTCCTGCACAAAGGCCCATAGCCATGTAGGTGACACAGGCTACGTCCCTCTTTTCACCTCAATAAAAAAATAAAAATAAAAAAACAGCAGTTGATCAGATTTTTACATAAAATAAAAACAAAAACTGACGTCTTAAAATTTTACACTCGCTTTGTTATTTAAGCATAGTACTGTGATGCTGCGGATTGGCTTCTCTGATCCTGAGGGATTCTCAACAGCCAGCAAAGATGGCTTGATTATGCTGAGATTCCTTGAAGATGAACAGTTTTAATGATTATTCTTACATGATTAATACATTCAGTTCCATGTTCTACTCCAATTAAAATTACTTTGCGATTGCATTGGCAGGGTGCGGGAGGGGTGGCCAGTGTTGGTGTGCAACCAGCCTCACAAGGCACTTCACATACCTTCAAAACAACACAGTGAGCCCATGGCACTTGAGAAAGTGCAATGCTTGGATGGTGACTTGTTCCTATCACTCAACTCTCTGAAATGTCAATTGCAAGGTAATTTTAGCTGAGTATAGATTTCATTAGGAATGTGAACTACTAGGTTTTGAAGTAGGAATTTGTTTTCTGTAATGCTATGCACATACCCATTGAGTAGTAAATGAATTACAGAACAAGTCCCGGTTCGAATTACTGAAAGTCCAAATCACAGCATGTTTTTCTGAAAAAATTATTCAAAGCTATGTTTAGGCATATACTTCGAGGATTGCTGAATTATGTAATTCTGTTAGAGATGGTGAAGGACTTGGGAGAGTAGTTGGATATTGTCTTAAAAAAAAGGTAGTAAGATGGTCATGACCAAAAGCAAAACTATGCTAATGGAATGTAGTTGAATCAAATCAAGTGATGCTGAGGGAATTACATTAAGACTTGAGATACTAGAAGTAGTAGGTAAATTTTGCTCTTTGGGTAGCAAAATAACTGATTATGGCCAGAGTAGAGAGGGTATAAAATGTTGATTGGCAATAGCATGAAAAGCACTTCTAAAAAATTTCAATCTGTTAACATCTAATACAAATTTATATGTCAGGAATTATTTTTCTGGAGTGTAGCGATGAACTGAAATAAAATGAAAAGATTCAGATAAGAAGAGAGCTTTTGAAATGTGGGACTACAGAAGAATGTTGAAGATTAGATGAGTAGATTGAGTAACTAATAAGGAGGTACCAAATAAAACTGGAGAGAAAAGAAATGTATGGCACAACTTAAAGAGAGAACCGGTTCAAGGACACATCCTGGGGCATCAAGGAATAGTCTATTTGGTAATGAAGGCAATTGTGTGTCTGTTGGGTACATCGAGGTAGAGGGATTCCTAAGCATGAATACAGAGAGGTTCAAATGGATATAGGCTGCACTAGTTATTCAGTGATGAAGAGGCTTACTCAGGATAGAGTACTGTTGAGAGCTGCATCACCTTTGGACTGAAGATCAAATGTACATAATGTTTTAATTAGGACACCCAAATTATAATTTGTAGGTGGTGTGGGGGTGGTAAGGAGCCTCTCTCTCTCTCTCTCTCTCTCTCTCTCTCTCTCTCTCTCTCCCTCTCCCCCTCCCCCCCCCCCTCTCCCTTGCCCCCTCCGTTCCACCTGTATGCGCAGGCTAATCTGAGGAACTACTGTAGGGAATTTAGAAACTTTAATAGTTAGAGCGATTAAGAAGGTTGTGTAGATTAATGTGTAACTATTTTGTGACGAATTTAAGTCCAACAAGCTGTGAAAACGATGCCTTCACCATTCAGCGGAACTCTTCAGAAATACAGCAATAGGCAGTACGACATGCCATGTCAAAACAGACAGAGAGTGTGGTGGCAAACACTTTCGGCCTGTTGTCTGTACATCAGAGGAAGACCAGTGCTTGCACGCATTCACTCAATGTGGGCCCCCCAGGGCTCACAGCTCTTTGGTGAGTACGTGCTTGGCGACCACGGGGCCCCAGCCCGTGCAGCACCACTTCTCTTTCAGTGCTGCTTGCCTCCTCTTCTTCTGTCCTTTTCCCCTGTTTTGGGGAGATGTCTCGTGCCTCCATAGGCTCTTGAAGCTCATTTGCATTGGTTTACTTGTAGGTCTCTTCTCTCTTGTACTGCTCTTACCCTATACTGTTCTTTCCCTGTATCGCTCTTTCCCTACACTGCTCTTTTCCTGTATTGCTCTTTCCCTGCACTGCTCTTTTCCTGTATTGCTCTTTCCCTGCACTGCTCTTTCCCTGCACTGCTCTTTTCCTGCACTGCTCTTTTCCTGTATTGCTCCTTCCCTGCACTGCTCTTTTCCTGTACCGCCCTTTCCCTGTAATGCACTTTCCCTGTACTGCCCTTTCCCTATCCTGCTTTTTCCCTGTTTCCTCTTCCCTGTTTCCTCTTTCCCTGTTCACTTTCCCTTGTTCTGCTCTTTCCTTGTTCCTTTCTTTCCTTGTTCTGCTCTTCTCATGTTCTGTTCTCCTTTTCCTCCGCTGTGGCGTTTGAGGCCATCCTTCCTTTCCTCCTTTCCTTTTTTTTTTTTTCTTCTTCTCCCTGTGTGTGCCTGACGGCCACCCACACGTTCGACGCATAGCAAGAGACTGGGTAACAGGTAATTCCCAGCCCCAGGTTGGCACGTAGGGCCCACACGTACCCCCTGGTACCGGCCAGTCCCAGGGAGGGGTGATTGCCTGAGCTGTTACCTTCCTCCTCTGCCGATTGGTCCCTCCATCTGTCGTTCAGGAGGTGTGACCTAAGGTGTGGACAATCACCTAAGGCAGGGGGCTCCTCTTTGGAGGGCCCCTGCTGGAGGGAGCGCACTATTGGAGACGCTGGCAATCGTGGGGGATTTCTTCCCAGTGACTGATTTTCCTTCTCTTTCTTCGAGTGTTTCACACAAAAGAAAGTGGAATGAGGCTCCTGCCTCAATGTCTCTTCCTGTTGCACCTCGATATCTAGTAGTCTCACATTTAGACAAAAACCAGACTTTTGCTTCTGTAAATCCCTTTGTTATTCAGAAAGGTGTGGATGGCATCTCCAGCCCTGTGAAGTCATGCTCTTGTCTCCGCAATGGAACGTTGCTTTTGAAAGTTGATAGTGTTCTCCAGGCCCAGAAACTAACTCAAGATCCAAACCCTCCACGAATATCATAAAAGTGGAGGCGCACAGGACACTTAATTTGTTCCATGGTGTTATCTACACCCGGCTGGTGGATGGCTTGACGGAGGGCGAAATAATTAATTATCTATCGGATCAGGGCGTTACTGCTGTTTATAGAGTTATGAAGAGGGGAGCTGCCGATTTGGTACCCACTCGCACATTATTCCTGACTTACGATCAGTTAACACTTCCTACCAAGATCAAGGCAGGCTATGAAGTCACCTCTGTGCGCCCTTACATTCCCAATCTGTTGAGGTGTTACAACTGCCACCAGTTCAATCATATCAGCACATCATGTAAAAATGCGGCAAAATGTGTCACTTGTAGCAGGGATGCACACGAGGGCGCCTGTCCACCTCCTTCCCCCCCTGCATTAATTGTCATGGAGAACATCCTGCTGCTTCTCGTTCTTGTCCCGTCTATCAAGACGAGCAGGCTGTTCAGGAGATACGGGTGAAGGAGAAGGTACCTTATCCTGTTGCCCAGAAACTGTTGGCGAGCCATAACCCGAATGTCCCTTCACCTGGAAGCTACAGCACTGTGTTACGTCTGTCTCCAAGAAACCAAGTTACGTCCTCAAGACCATTTTGCTCTTTCCCATTTTACTTCCCTCCGGATGGACCTTCCCCTTAGGGCGGGGATTCCTGCTCATGAGGGGGGGGGGGAGGGGGGGGTCGTGCTGCTTCTACGAGATGATGTTTGTCATTGTCCTATCCCCTTGCACACCCACCTGCAAACAGTTGCTGCCTGTATTTTCCTTCCCCAATTTACCTTTTCCCTCTGCACCATTTATATCACTTCGTCTTCTGCTGTCACTAGGGCAGACCTGATGCAGCTTGTTGCTCTGCTTCCTCCCCCCTTTCTGCTCATCGGTGACACCAACGCCCATCATCTCTTTGGGGATCGACTGTCGCCTGCCTGAGAGGTTGTCTTTTGGCACATCTTCTTAATCATCTTAATCTTGTGTGCCTTAACACCAGCGATACCACGTTTCTCTCTTATTCTATGCACGCATATTCCCACATAGACCTCTCGATCTGCTCTGCCCAGCTCACTCGACGTCTCGAGTGGTGTGCTCTTTCCGATACTTACTCGAGTGACCACTTCCCTTGTTTGACTCGCCTGTACAGTCATACCCCACCACAGTGGCCCACTCATTGGAAATTCTCTCTTGCTGACTGGAGGCTATATTCCTCCTAGGCAGTCTTTGACGAACGGCCGTTTCCCAGCTGTGATGATCAGGTCAAGCACCTCGTGTACGCTTTTCTCTCGGCTGCCAAAACCTCTATCCCTCATACTACTACTTCTCCCTGTCGGGTCCTGGTCCCTTGGTGGACTGTGGAGTGCGGCAATGCGATTCGTGCCCGACGACGTGCGCTTCGCGTCTTTCACCATCGTCCTACATTAACGAATTGCACCTGCTACAAGCAACTACATGCGCAGTGCTGCCGCAATGTTAATGAAAGCAAGAAATCATGCTGGATTTCCTTCACCAGCTCGTTCAATAGTTTTACTCCGTCCTCTCTCGTTTTGGGTGGCCTGCACTGGCTTTCTGGGACTACCGCCCACTCCCTGATCCCTGGTCTGACTGTGGCAGGAAACGTCATAGTTGACCCTGTAGATGTTTCCAACGTTTTGGGCCAGTACTTCGCGGAGGTTTCAAGCTTCACCCACTACCATCCTGCCTTCCTTCGTCGGAAACAGGCGGAGGAGGCTCGTGCAATCTCTTTTCTCTCTTTGAATCGAGAATGCTACAATACTCCTTTTACTATGAGGCAGCTCGAACGGGCTCCCTCCTCATCCAGGACTTCTGCTCCTGGGCCCGATGCGATCCACATCCTCATGCTGCAGAATCTTCCTCCTGCGGGAAAATGCTTTCTCCTCGATACCTGCAACCTTATTTGGACTGACGGTGTATTTCCCACACTTTAGTGTGAAGCTGTTATTGTTCCCCTACCTATGCCTGGTAAAGATAAATTTCTTCCTTCCAGCTATCGTCCAATTTCCCATACCAGCAGCGTTTGTTAGGTGATCGAACACTTGATCAATGGTCAATTGGTGTGATGGCTGGAGTCACACCATCTTCTCACTAACGCTCAGTATGGGTTCCGAAAGCGCTGCTTGACGGTTGATCATCTTGTCACCCTGTCGACGTTCGTCATGAATAATTTTCTGCAGAAGCGACAAACCGTGGCCGTTTTCTTTGATTTGGAGAAAGCCTATGATACCTGTTGGCGGACAGGCATTCTACATACTATACATACGTGGGGCCTTCACGGTCGTCTTCCCACTTTCATCTGGGAACTTTTAACAGATTGAGTTTTCTGGGTATGTATGGGTTCCTCCTTATCCCACACCTTGTCACAGGAGAATGGGGTGCCTCAGGGCTCCATACTGAGTGTCGTCCTCTTCGCCATAGCCATCAACCCTATAACAATAATAATGGCGTATGATGAGGGCCTCCCATCGGGTAGACCGCTCGCCTGGTGCAAGTCTTTCGATTTGACTCCACTTCAGCGACTTGCGCGTCGATGGGGATGAAATGATCATGATTAGGACAACACAACACCCAGTCTCTGAGCGGAGAAAATCTCTGACCCAGCCAGGAATCGAACCCTGGCCCTTAGGATTGACGGTCTGTCGCGCTGACTGCTCAGCTACCGGGGGCGGACATCAACCCCATTATGACTGCCTTGCAGCTGGCATTTCCAGTTCTCTTTTTGTTGATGACTTTGCTATTTATTGCAGCTCCCAGCGGATGTGTCTGCTGCAACGCTGTCTTCAGCATTATCTGGACCGTCTCTATTTGTAAAGTGTCACAAGTGGTTTCTGCTTTTCTGCTACCAAATCCGTTTGCGCCAACTTCTGGTGGTACAAGGCATTCCTTCCACCGTCCTTGCGACTGGGCCAAAATGCTCTCCCGTTTGTGGATGCAACAAAGTTCTTAGGGCTTACGTTCTATAGGAAACTCAGTTGGTCTCCCCACATGTCCTACCTGGCTGCATGCTACACCCTGTACATATGTCCTTCGTGTATTGAGTGGTACCTCTTGGGGAACTGACTGGACTGTCCTCCACCTCTACTGATCTCTTGTCCACTCTAAGTTGGATTATGGATGCATTGTCTACTCCTCTGCATGGCCGTCTCTTTTATGCCGTCTAAATACAATACGTCATTTGGGGATCCGTCTCACCACTAGTGCCTTCTGTACTAGCACTGTTCAGAGTCTCTACGCAGAAGCCAGTGAACTACCACTATCAACCGAGCATCCTACTTGGTAGGTATGCGTGTCGGCTTTCTTCCATGCAAGAACACCCAACCTTTGACCCTTTTTTTGATGACATCCTTACTGCCAGTACGAGATATACATTTCTTCTCTGCAGACTTCTGGCGACCGCTTTCATCACCTGCTTCAGCAGCTGCGGTTCACACTTCCTGCCACTTTCCAAATGGGGGAGAGCCCTTCACCACCTTGGCTTCAGACACAGGTTTGTGTTCGTTTTGAATTCAGCTTGTTCCCAAAGGATTGGACTCCCGAGCTGACCTATCGCTGCAAATTTCACTCACAACTTGCCGATAGCTTTTTTTTGTACACTGTTGGTTCCAAGTCTGCCCAAGGTGTTTGCTGTGCTTTTGTCATCGAGGCTGATAAGTTTCAATACCGGCATCTCGACCAGTGCACAATTTTTACAGCAGAGCATCTTGCCCTCTATTGGGCTGTTCACTACGTCCAGAGGCACCAGCTCATTCTCTGTGTGATCTGCTCTGACTCCCTCAGTGCCCTTCAGAGTCTAGATGATCGCGATCCAGTCCAACCCATCATTTGATGGATCCAGGACTGCCTCCATTTATTCCTGGATGGGGGAGTCCAAGTGATGTTCATGTGGGTTCCTGGCCATGTTTGTGTGCCTGTGAATGATGCTGCAGCCAAGGCTGCAGTCCATCTCGGTCGGCCCACCTCTTACTCTGTTCCCTCGCAAGATATTTGTACTTTTCTCTATCGGCGTATCACGTCACTTTGGTATGACCATTGGTGCTCCCTTCATGGGAACAAACTCAAAGATGTCAAACCTCTCCCAACAGCCTGGTCGACTTCCTCCTGGCCGTCTCGCTGTGAGGAAGTAACGTTAGCTTGGTCGCGAATAGGGCACTGCCGCTTTAACCACCGCCACTTGTTGAGTGGCGACCCTGCACCCAGCTGTCCTTTCTGTAGCCATCCATTAACAGTTAGACATTTTCTGATCCTCTGCCCCTATTTTAGCCACTTAACGTCTCAGGGTGGGCTGCCACCCTTTTTGCCGGACAATTTAGCAGATGACGTGCGAATTGTGGCTCACGTTTCAAGTTTTTTTTAAAAAGCAGTAATATAACAAAAGAGATTTGATTTCTATCTGGTGACTCCGGTGTCTTGTCGACGTCTTTCAGCCACTCTTCCGTAATGTCTTGATGTTTTAGTTTTTGTTTTATTCCTTTCTGTATTGGACCTCGCAACGGTTTTTTACCCTTGCAGTCACAGCATTCTATGGTCCTATACTGGGCGCTTATGACCTTAGATGTTTTGCGCCCTAAAACCCCACAAAAAAACCTCAATGTGGACGTACATTAACATATTCAGTTCTATTCTTTCAGCACACTGAAATTGTACATGAGAGTGTATTCACGAGTTTCTACAAGAAGGAAACACACGCAATCTTCTTGCCACCTAAAAAATAGAATATGGAATGGGATCCAGGAATTGCCTGCCGATGACTACTGAAAATTTTGAGAGATGTAAGCAGGTGGTTGGGGACAGATTTCTAAAAAAGATGACGGTTCAGGAGCTCCAATTTCTGCTTCCCTCGGATCAGCAGCCCCGAATCACATATAATTTTCTCTGCAAATTCTTCGAAGAACAATGAACAGTGCGTTACTTAACGTCGAAATATCGTTGTGATAACCACTTCATCATCATACTGCGATGTGAGACAATAAAATGCGGAAGAATCAAATATTTTTACCGAATAGCTTTCTTGCAATAGTTTGAGAATAATTTCATATTTAAAAATCCCGCAAATTGAAAATCTGTAGCTTTTCGTTATTTACGCAAAAAGTAAAAATTTTCCGAAAAACTACTTCAGCAGGGGATGCAGCTTTGCCTCGTTTATATACAAAAGATTATTCCATCAGTGCAGCTCATGGCTCAACTTCCAGTTTTCTGCTTCCTTGAATCAAACCTTACGTGGACACGATTATTTGCGCAGCAGGATGGGAAAGGTCTGCCAGAAAGAATCCGCAACAAACATGTGCGGCACAGGGTCTGAACAATGGATCAGCTAAGCTTTGCAACTGGACTGCTGCCACAGGCTACACGTCTACGTCAGACGTATTTGTTTTCTGTTTCATTTTATTTGTTCCCTTCAGCCAACTTCCAATACAACCATTAATAGCATAGAATATTTACATTCGTTCCAAACATACTAATTAAACTGTGATGTGCTCTCATGGTTGCACATTATGTCACTTCAAACGCCACTTAACATATAGTCATGTCTCCTGAGAACTTTCTTGGTGTGCGTTGTGTAAAATGTTTCAGTTATATGAAAGTGATAATCTTCACTTACCTATCGTTGATCTCTGAGCAGTGGCCCATAAACACTCCAGAAAAGGCGTCCGACCTAGATACTTAATTACAGTTAGTGCGGATGTGTCTGCTGCAACGCTGTCTTCAGTATTATCTGGACCGTCTCTATTCGTGAAGAGTCACAAGTGGTTTCCGCTTTTCTGCTACCAAATCCGTTTGCGCCAACTTCTGGTGGTACAGGGCATTCCTTCCACCGTCCTTGCGACTGGGCCAAAATGCTCTCCCGTTTGTGGATGCAACGAAGTTCTTAGGGCTTACGTTCGATAGGAAACTCAGTTGGTCTCCCCACATGTCCACAGTTTCAGATTTACACTATTAAATTTCTGGAGTATGCCCTTCCAAACTGTACTCACGAATACTGTTTCTAGTATGCTGAGTTGATTCAATAAAGCTGAAGCCTCATTTCGCACAAGAGGTTTTTCAAACGTATTATTGGCAATATGTGTAAGGGCACTGATAACGTCCTCTCAGTTTTCATACAGATTTACACACACTTTCTCTCTTGCTGACAAACATGTTTATGATACGCTTTTTACAGTTTTGCTTCCTGGTTGCATGAAAGAAAGAAGTTTTATCCCAGCGCTGTGTAGAAGCAGAGAAAAAATTATAAAGGTTTTGCACTACATTGAAAAATGAACATGCTTCCCAACAACAGTTTGCAGCACCAATGCCGACTAAATTCAAAGAATGTGCTGCACTAGGCACATAATGCGCTTTCGGATTTCGTTCTTTAATGCGTGCCTGCAACCAAGTGTAAGTTCCTGACATATTGCTTGCCTTGTCATATGACTGGCCTCCACAGTCAGTAATATCAATGGAATTTGTAGACAGGACTTTCAGTACAGCCTCAGCTAAGTTTTCGGACTTGTGTCCCGGGTTTGGTAAAAACAGAAGGAAACGTTCAACAGGTTGACTATTCTCGTTCACATATCTTAATATGAAAGATAATTGATCAACGTGTGAAATGTTCACAGTAGAATCTACTATTATAGAGAAATATTTCGCCTGTTTTATTTCGCTTATGGCAATTGTTTTTATTCGTTCAGAAAGAAGATTTATTATTTCATCACAAATTGTTGAAGAAAGATAACTTGTATGGCCCTGCCCTGGATTTTGATCGTTCAATGTGCTCTGCGAGAAAAGGATCAAACTCGGCTATAATTTCAAGAGACATCATAAATTGACCATTACGTAATGAATGGAATCTTTCAATGTGTCCACGTAGGGGAAGTCCACGACTTGTTAGCTTATTTACTACTGCAAACGCCCTTTTCAACACACTGTGCCAGTACATTTTTTCTGTCTCAACATATGACTCGAAATGGATATCTATTGTTCCAAGTGACTTTTTTCTTATTTAGAGTGACAACTCAGAATTTTTGTGTTCAAGTGAATTCTCATGATGAGATAAAATATTAGAAATATTTTTCCAATCTGCAATACCAGAGGTAGCAATCGCAGCCTTACCTCTGAACAATTTACATGGTGAATAAAAAATAGCACCGGTGCTACAGGAGTATTCTAGAAAATCACGCCATTTAAAAGTTTATGGTAAAATACATTTTTGTTCAAATATCTGGTTTTATCGCCTATTTATCTTCTTGAATTAGAAAAATCACCGTCACAACCTTGATGAATGCCATGTCGTGAGAGAATGTCGATTGTTGATTCATTGCCAAACCATTCTGCAAGATCATCACTAACGTGGTTATTTCTTTTTGTAATGTCTGACTCGACACTCAGTTTTTCGTGAATCTCGAAATCAGGAACAGTTTGCTTTTCTTCATTTTTAACTTTTGTTTCGTCTGTATTTACTTCTTTTACAAGAGCTGCAGTGCCAGAAATATCATCCGTACCACTTGAACTCGAAGTCGAACCAGCAACATTTTTTGCGAAAAATTTATCTAATCTGCCAGCGTTTTTAGAACATTGGCTTCTCGTTCTCACCTTTCCCTCGATGATTTCCGAAATGGCGCCCCACTTAATTTTGCACATTTACTTTTTTCACTGTTATTCATGTTAAGGCCCTTACAACATTGTCAACCAACAGTCAAAAGAAAAGAAAAAAATTGTAAAAAGAAAGAAACAAAGACTGTATCCAGTTCCAATCGTACTACACCACACATGAGTACAAAGCTTGTTACTTTAAAGACGGCACGTGAGCACTTTCCTTTTAAACATGGAGCGACGAACTGACCAACTCTGATTTTTCGACGTAACTGTTCAAAATGGTTCAAATGGCTCTGAGCACTTTGGGACTCAACTGCTGTGGTCATAAGTCCCCTAGAACTTAGAACTACTTAAACCTAACTAACCTACGGACAGCACACAACACCCAGCCATCATGAGGCAGAGAAAATCCCCGACCCCGCCGGGAATCGAACCCGGGCGTGGGAAGCGAGAACGCTACCGCACGACCACGAGATGCGGGCGACGTAACTGTGCTATGAAAGAAAGACAATACAGGATAATTTAATTTCATTGTCGCCTGTTTCTCTGTAGTCAGTGAACAGCAGAAGCACACCTGCCGGCTGGAATTCGTCTCGTAAAGAAAACGGGACAGTCCCTGTTTTGGCTTCTGTTTCCCGCGTCGCCAGAATTTTAGCTGGGACGCAAATATGTTCTGAATATTCTTAACACTGTCTTTCTAATTTAAAGAGCAAATAATTTTTGCAATTTCTTGCAGTGAGGTGTGCTGGATCGACTCTGATCCCACTTATTCTTATAACATTTTAGCGGTTTCTGTGGGCAGAGAAGACAGACTACAAAGTTTAAGTAGTCTTCTTGGTAGCTGATGTGTGTTGTCATTTGTGTGAACACTGCTGTTATGTCTACACGTAAATGCACCTTTTGTTCCAACATAAAATAAAAATAATCCTACCTCAAAGAAAAAAACAGATTAGTTAAGAAGATTAACATAAAATTCGCAATGCCACATACTATTCGATTGGACAGAGTGGAAACTTTGATATCTTGCAGGTTGCAGCACAATAAATGAGACAAACGAAAGTTGGTTTCTTCTTCTTTTTTCGCCAAAAAAAGTAACTATACAAATAAATAAAATTTTTAAACTGTTGTGAAGTGTATTTCACACATTATTCGATAATTTGCTTACGTTCTTTTCTTATAAACATGTGTTTCGAAATGTAAAACATTCCCAGTACCAACACGTTTTGTTAATCGGGTGTCATTAAATCAAAGCTCCGATACTGAAGACCACAGAGCTTTCACATTAATTACAGTAATGGAGGTTTGACTTGATACTTCCCCATAATTTCTACAAGAAATTTAAGTAGAGTCGGGTTTTACATACTGAGGCCCACACATGTTACAGTATTTAAGAAACTGCTGATAAGTTTATCACAGCTCTTCAGGAGTCCCCGTATTTTCACGGGGAACATATAGTAGGGTTAAATAGAAGCCAACAAGATTCTCGAAATAATAACATTTCAAACATTGTGTTGTAGATTGTTGTCCTGACAGCTTACTTGAAAATAGTTTTGAACAATCATGAAGATGATACCAGAGAGCAGGCGCGGCTCGTAATTAAAGGCTCTGAGGCGGAGCCGCCCCAAAATATATGTTAAAGTAAATTTCGCAAGAACGTATTACATAATTTAAATTATCAGGACGAATTTCGCATATTTCCCATTCCGATTAAAATAACGGCGGTCAACGTTTTTGGAACTGTTTGTATCGATAGATGTTTTCCGAACGGTTAGTAGTGTTTAGGCTGCGCCTTGGAACGTCCGTAAGCTGCATGTAGTAGCGGTTTGGGGGCGTGGCTTCTACATAGTATTGCTCTTTATGGGCGAACCGAAGGCCCAGAGCTTGCAGCCTAAGGGTGCCATACCAACCACCACACATTTTTCAGGTTCCACTATCTACGTAATAAAGGAATGTAGAGTGGCCGAAACTTCGCTATCCAATCTCTGTCTCTGCACATCTCTACTAAGCTTCGATGCGTCATTAATCGATGTTTAGTATTATTGTTTTGATAATGTTTTACATAGTTGTTTTGTTTCAGCCATTGGCTATTTTATCCACATTTAGAATAAGTTTGCAAATATCCCGCCAGAGTGCACTACACTACAGTAACATACCAGTACTGGCATCTAGCGAGAGTTTCCTAAGTGGTTAGAGGACAAAGCGCGCGAAATTTGTCCCGTTACTTTACTTTCCTTGCTTGCTGATGCTGACTGCTTTTGTTGATACCATGTAATATTAGCAAGTTTCTTTTTCAAAGTGTATTTTGCAAGATTTTAGTGAGTTTTACTTGCTGGTGAATATCTGCGACATACCGCGAGTGTGAAACAATCGCAATATGAATTCAGTGTGCAATTTAATAGGCAAAAACTTGGAACGTGGCCATAGAATGAAAGTGAAAGAACTTTGTGCATCCAGACCCGCATTAAAGATCTCTCTGAAACGCGTCTTTCTATATGATTTGCTGCAAAGTGTCAGAAAATGTAATGATGACGTATAAAAACACTTACCAAAGATTTTAACTCGAAGTTAGCTTCTAATGATATTTAATACCTGATTATAGAAGACACAGTACGTAAAATTATGGGTAGAGAGTGATCTGCCCACCCCGTCCACCTGAATTCTTAGTTGTTTATGTCAGACTAACCTGTAGGTCTATGTTGGCTCCAATCGATAAATGCCGCAGCCTTCCCCAGTATAGAAACCACGAGCCGCGCCTGCCAGAGAGAAACCCAATGTTAAATTTCCATTCAGTCACCAAGTAAACTATCTGTATTTCCAAGCTTGTATTGTCGGATTTCATTCTTAAGGCTTATTAAAACTAGCAAGTTGTTTAACAATATTAAAAAAAATTGTCGTTTGTAAGCGCAGTTATTTTAAAACGTAAAAGGTTAAAATGAGCACAGACCAAAAAATGCCGCCCCCCTTAAGGTGCCGCCCTTAGGGCCGTGCCTAGTGGGCCTATACAGTAAATCCGCCACTGTTGTATCTGCCAGTCCTCACTGGTAACGAAAAGTTTCATCAAATGCTTTGCAGTGGTCGCCCGAATTTGTGACGTCAATTCCAGGTTTATTTGCGAACCAGAACACAAGGCATTGTTTGTGTTTCAGTATTATTATTGCGTGAGTTGCGACATGGACAAATTATTAACACATGTTAAGCAGAAGAGAGCGGACACGCCGCCTGGTCTTTTCTGTTGGCAGCTTCCGACCCGACCAGACGTTGTCCTCTTCTGCTCTCTTGAGCGGCAGCCCATTTCGGCGGCTTCTCCAGGCCTGCCTTTCTTTACTGCATTAAACAACAATGCTCTTATAAAAATAAGTAAACTCCTTCACCTCAACGGGTGCCTACTGCTTTCCCTTCCTCGCCAATTCTGACACATTAACATCTAGCATCAGAAGTGGGATCGCACGCCGTTAGGCCCGTCTTATTGGAGTCCAACCAGACGTTCCTGATGAAGCTGCCAGTAATACTTCGCGCTTGACGCGCCAGATGCGACGGAGGATGCTAGGTTCACCCAACCTGGATATGATGTGACGTCATTATGACGTATATACGCTTTAGTCGATTAACACACCTATCGACTTTTACGAACGTTCGAGATTCTAAACTGTCGTCAGCTAGTGGTTTGTTTTGACACGTGCGATTCTGATAACAGCTCAGTGTGGCAGCGTATATGTATTTCGCCAAAATAAAAGAGCTGGATATTAATAGAAATATTCCTGACCGTGGCCTTGAAAACACCACGGACAACACGTTTCATAAGAAAGTGAAGTCTTCTTATGTCCCGACCAGATTAGATTGTGTGATTGTTGTATTGAACGCTTACGCCGAAAATAATATTTATTTATTATCAATATTTTAGTATGGTTTCATACAATTTGTCTTGTCAGTACATATTAGATTGTAGTAGCATACTCTTGCTGACTTTTTTTTTCTTAATTTATATAGCTGAAAAAGAACGCGTGCAAGTTTGTTAGCTAAGTAATTTATATGTCCATCCCAAGATAGTTTTTTATCAACCATAATTCCAAGTAATTTTACACTCGGACCGCAGAGACAGGTACCTTAGTGTCCAGTAATGACTGGTGTGTAGAATGATTGAATTTCGAACTTAAAAAGAAAAATATGAGGCATTGTTGAAGAAAAATCGTCGACCGGAGATGAAATACGAGGGGAAGTAGATTTCTCAATGTAATCTTAACCAAAGGTTAGTGTCTTGACGCATCTAAAGATTTTGGCTGCTGAGTGCTTCTTCTCACCGAGTACGTATAACCGACGCACTTCAAGTACATCAATTTCTGCTTGAGATTCAGAATAACCACGCAATTGCCCGTCGTCATCGATGCTGAATTCTTTCAGCTTTTCTCTCATTAGTCTCTCGAATGCTGAACACATAATTAGAGACGAGCAAACGAAAAACAACGCACAGGACACAAACACAGTACAATACACGATTTAAACGTTGTTGTTGTTGTGGTCTTCAGCCCTGAGACTGGTTTGATGCAGCTCTCCATGCTACTCTATCCTGTGCAAGCTTCTTCATCTCCCAGTACCTACTGCAACCTACATCCTTCAGAATCTGCTTAGTGTATTCATCTCTTGGTCTCCCCCTACAATTTTTACCCTCCACGCTGCCCTCCAATACTAAATTGGTGATCCCTTGATGCCTCAGAACATGTCCTACCAACCGCTCCCTTCTTCTGGTCAAGTTGTGCCACAAACTTCTCTTCTCCCCAATCCTATTTAATACTTCCTCATTAGTTATGTGATCTACCCATCTAATCTTCAGCATTCTTCTGTAGCACCACATTTCGAAAGCTTCTATTCTCTTCTTGTCCAAACTATTTACCGTCCATGTTTCACTTCCATACATGGCTACACTCCATACAAATACTTTCAGAAATGACTTCCTGACACTTAAATCTATACTCGATGTTAACAAATTTCTCTTCTTCAGAAACGCTTTCCTTGCCATTGCCAGTCTACATTTTATATCCTCTCTACTTCGACCATCATCAGTTACTTTGCTCCCCAAATAGCAAAACTCCTTTACTACTTTAAGTGTCTCATTTCCTAATCTATTTCCCTCAGCATCACCCGACTTAATTCGACTACATTCCATTATCCTCATTTTGCTTTTGTTGATGTTCATCTTATATCCTCCCTTCAAGATACCATCCATTCCATTCAACTGCTCTTCCAAGTCCTTTGCTGTCTCTGACAGAATTACAATGTCATCGGCGAAACTCAAAGTTTTTATTTCTTCTCCATGGATTTTAATACCTACACCGAATTTTTCTTTTGTTTCCTTTATTGCTTGCTCAATATACAGATTGAATAACATCGGGGAGAGGCTACAACCCTGTCTTACTCCCTTCCCAACCACTGCTTCCCTTTCATGTCCCTCGACTCTTATAACTGCCATCTGGTTTCTGTACAAATTGTAAATAGCCTTTCGCTCCCTGTATTTTACCCCTGCCACCTTTAGAATTTGAAAGAGAGTATTCCAGTCAACATTGTCAAAAGCTTTCTCTAAGTCTACAAATGCTAGAAACGTAGGTTTGCCTTTCCTTAATCTTTCTTCTAAGATAATTCGTAAGGTAAGTATTGCCTCACGTGTTCCAGTATTTCTACGGAATCCAAACTGATCTTCCCCGAGGTCGGCTTCTACTAGTTTTTCCATTCGTCTGTAAAGAATTCGTGTTAGTATTTTGCAGCTGTGGCTTATTAAACTGATTGTTCGGTAATTTTCACATTTGTCAACACCCGCTTTCTTTGGGATTGGAATTATTATATTCTTCTTGAAGTCTGAGGGTATTTCACCTGTTTCATACATCTTGCTCACCATATGGTAGAGTTTTGTCAGGACTGGCTCTCCCAAGGCCGTCAGTAGTTCCAATGGAATGTTGTCTACTCCGGGGGCCTTGTTTCGACTCAGGTCTTTCAGTGCTCTGTCAAACTCTTCACGCAGTATCGTATCTCCCATTTCATCTTCATCTACATCCTCTTCCATTTCCATAACATTGTCCTCAAGTACATCGCCCTTGTACAGACCCTCTATATACTCCTTCCACCTTTCTGCTTTCCCTTCTTTGCTTAGAACTGGGTCTCCATCTGAGCTCTTGATAAGTGGTTCTCTTATCTCCAAAGGCCTCTCTAATTTTCCTGTAGGCAGTATCTATCTTCCCCCTAGTGAGATAAGCCTCTACATCCTTACATTTGTCCTCTAGCCATCCCTGCTTAGCCATTTTGCACTTCCTGTCGAACTCATTTTTGAGACGTTTGTATTCCTTTTTGCCTGCTTCATTTACTGCATTTTTATATTAAGGAACGCAAAACACATTTAGACGAATGGCGCAGAGTACAGCGCTACCCTGTCACAGCCTCTCGAAAGTTCACAAAAGTCGAATAGTCGATATACGGTTTCTATCGTTTTCGATGTAGCGTGTACACGTCATAATGACGTCACATCGTATCCAAGTCCGGTGAACTTAGCATCCTCCAGATGCGACGCGCGATAACAAGTGCACGCATTCGGGGTTCGCCGCGCAGCCTTCCGCCGTTTCGGCGTTCTTTCCAAACAGCTGCCGCAGCGAACGCCAGGTCGCTTGTGTGGCCGAGCGCTTCGCCGCGCCACACGGCCAGCCGCGTAGCTGCCGGTTCCAGGCAGTCCGGTACGCCACGTCGCGGGTAGCTGTCCTCCGCGCCTCTCCGATGCAGCCGGGTGGCATGTTCGGGCCGGCTAGCTGAGGCACGTCGCCCAGCCATCAACACCGCCGACGTCATCTTCACCGCTGTTTCCTGCCGCCGTCGTCCAACGAGATGCAGCCGTCGACAACTCGCCACCGCCGCAACTTCCGTGAGTTCATCGCTCCGTTTCTCCTCGCCGCCGCCTCCTTGCTGCCAGCTATGCCGTTATCTTGTCAAGTGTAGGCCTTTTTTCTCGTGCTCAAATTGTAAAATTGTTAGCGAGCACTAGGTGTCCTAACATTGTAACCATGCCTCAAACCCGTAGTACTGCCACTGGCGAAGGGAACTACCCACCTACGGAAAAACCTGACTCATTAGCCACAGAAGCAGATAAGTCATTATTACGAAAAATAGAATTGACAGCAGAATGCCAAAAATTGACTCAAACCCAGTCTGTCAATCCAAGTGCCTCAGAAACACACCCTGCTGCGCCGCAAATGATGGCCGCAAGCACCTCCAGAAACACAGTACTCCAGTCATGCATTGCAACTTTCGCTAACAGTTTCCGTGCAGTCAACTTTATCCTGACGTTTTCCAGGAAACCCAATGAACAAATAAATTCCTTTCTACGAACTGGGACAATCTACCACTAGCCAAGTAAGTGCCTTTAAATATCTTGGAAGCACTATAACTGAAGACTCGAGAGGTCACCAGGAGGTGAAAACTCGAATTGCCATAGCGAAGGAGGCATTCAACAGAAAGAGGAGACTCTTATGTGGCAAATTAGATAAAGATCTAAGGAAAAGGCTTGGCAAACGTTTTGTCTGGAGTGTGGAACTATATGGGGAAGAAACATGGACGCTGAGACGAGAGGATGAAAAAAGGTTAGAAGCGTTTGAGATGTGGATGTGGAGGAGAATGGAGAGGATAAACTCATGGAAAGTGTGAGTAATGAAAGAGTATTGGAAAGGGTTGGTGAGAGAAGATGTCTGCTGAAGGTTGTAAGAGAAAGGAGAAAGAACTGGTTGGGACATTCATTGAGAAGGGAGAGCTTGCTAGCAGATGCTTTGGAAGGATTGGATTGTGGGAGAAGACTGAGGGGAAGAAGGAGATACAAGGTGATAGACGACATAAAGGGAAGAGGAAATTATGCAGACCGGAAGAGGATGGCAGAAGACCGGGCAACCTGGAGAACTACCATGTGAAAACCTGCCTTTTGCCAGAACACTGTTGATGATGACTACAGATTGTCCGAGATGTAGCGCTGCACTTGCGATTTCCTATTAAATGTACTCCGCCTTAAATTGTCGGGTGACGCCCGTACATACATCCAATCAGTTCACACCCTTAAGGACACTACCTCTTTTTCCACGTTAGAGGCCGGGTTGAAAGAAAGATATTCGGACAGGCGTCACGTCCGCTATTACAGGGAGAAGTTGTCCACCCTCCGCCAGAAGTAAGGGGGAGATGTAGAGGCATTTGCTGACCGAATCTGCGCTGTGGCTTGCCGCACTTACACGCTGGGTTCGGATCCCGCCCGTAACAAGGTGTTAATCGAGCAAGCAGAAGCCCACTCGATTGAGGTATTTACACGTGGAATCGACCCATATGTTGGAGGAGAGATCAAAATAGCATCACCCGCCTTGTTGCATGATGCCACACGACTCGCGATGATGTGAGAGGAGGCAGCACATTTTGTTGCCAGTTAGGCGCTCTCGGATAAACAGCTGCGTCAAATTTTTAAATATGAGCGGGCATGCCAATGCTGCCGAAAGGCAAGCCATGCTGCCTCGAAGTGCCCTGCACCTTGTTTTCGGTGCGGAATCATAGGACATATGAGTAAAAGCTGCCTGCAGAACCTGGGAAACGGGGACCCCTCATACAACCAGCAGAGGGAACAATTCACCAACAATCCACCACGACCCCAAAGACAGCTGGGAAACGGTCGAGGGGCAAGTCACGCCGCTAGACCGCGCCCCCTGTAAAATTTACGCAACCAGTCTGCCACGGTGTCGTAAATGAGGTGGCGAGTATCGGCCTCAACGGTAAAGTTCGAGGAAAAAAAGGTAAGAGTGCTTATTGACACGTGAGCACAAACCAGCGTCTTATTCGTAGGACATGGGGATAGACAAGTGTTAAAACCATCCCGTCACCATATTAACAATCTGAGTGACGATAATCATACCCGCTGGGTATTGCCAACTTAAGTTGGAAATCGGAGCCAGTCATTACCCTTTTGACATGGATGTAATTCGAAAACGCAGGCGAAATTTTGATGTCATCCTGGGGAGTGATTTCCTCCATCACTATCAGAGTGTAGTAGATTACAGAACGCAATCTGTCCATCTCGGTGAGGAAACCCACCGTTTCAGCGGCCCCCACGTCGTTCCGTAGCAAGGTACTTGTGAAACGCGGCCGCTTCCACATGTTCCTTCCATGCAAACGTGGGCGTTACGTACAACTGCCTCTGTTAGAATCAGCGGTGGCACGGGACGCATTCTCTGGCTTGGGGTCAAATCCCGTGAACTGCCGAGAACAGCCATATTGATGGAGCCTCTCTGTCAAAACGATGCCCTTGATAGATTACAGGTTCATGTTAAACGTGGCTTAACGGCAGCGGATGTGCAGGGGAAGAAATTTTATGTTCCCGTCTGTTTGGACAATTTTGAAACGAAAGAGCTAGAGATTCCTAGGGGCACCATTATAGCTAGCGGCCACGAGATTGAAGAAAATCATCTGTACAAGAGAAGCCAAAATGTAACCGAAAACATCAGCTTTCAGGACGCAGCGTATGTCATATTGCTCCCGTGCTCAGAGACAAATTCAAAGATAAGTTAGCTCGTCTGCCTGCGGCTGACCAAAACAAATTGTACTCCGCCTTGGAAGAATACTCCTGGTTATTCAAGGAAAGGCGTTATATGCCGGCTACTGACCTTGTTTACCATGAAATTCCCACTGGAGATACAAGGCCAATTGCGCAGAAACCATGTAGAATACCGTATCACCTCCAGCTTGTTGTGGAGGTAACTATCCAACAGCAGTTACAGGAAGAGGTAATAGACCCTCCCCAGTCCCTGGTCGCCCCCAATCATAGTAGTCCCAAAGAAATCAATAGAAAGAAGGCCTACCGTCTTTGCGTCGATATGAGAGCAGTAAATAAGGTAACCACCCCTGATACTTACCCTCTCCCCCGTATCGAAGAAACACTGGACAGGTTAGGAAACTGCAAATACTTCACTACCCTCAATATGAAGAGTGGATACCACCAAATACCGACTGCACCACACGACAGGCCAAAAACTGCGTTTGTAGTTCCCTCCAGTCTATATGAATTTTAGAGAATGCCATTCGGGCTGCGCAACGTGCCAGCCACTTTCCAGTGCTTTGCCGACTTATTGCTCAGGGGACTGAAACCTGCAATGTGCCTAGTTTATCTAGATGATTTCATTGTCTTTTCCAGAACTATAGATGAGCATGTTACCAGGTTAAGAAATGTTCTGTCTAGACTAAGAAGTGCCAATTTAAGTTTAAAAATAGAAGAAATGTTCCTTTGCTAATCTATCTAGGGCACATTATTAGTGCTGATGGAGTAAAGCCAGACCCCCATCTAATTGAAGCAGTTAGAACATTCCCTTCCCCTAAGAATTTAAAAGAATTGCAAAGATTTTTGGGACTCAGCAATTACGAGGTGCATTCAAGTTCTAAGGCCTCCGATATTTTTTTCTAATTAACTACTCACCCGAAATCGATGAAACTGGCGTTACTTCTCGACGTAATCGCCCTGCAGACGTACACATTTTTCACAATGCTGACGCCATGATTCCATAACTGCGGCGAAGGCTTCTTTAGGAGTCTGTTTTGACCACTGGAAAATCGCTGAGGCAATAGCAGCACGGCTGGTGAATGTGCGGCCACGGAGAGTGTCTTTCATTGTTGGAAAAAGCCAAAAGTCACTAGGAGCCAGGTCAAGTGAGTAGGGAGCATGAGGAATCACTTCAAAGTTGTTATCACGAAGAAACTGTTGCGTAACGTTAGCTCGATGTGCGGGTGCGTTGTCTTGGTGAAACAGCACACGCGCAGCCCTTCGCGGACGTTTTTGTTGCAGTGCAGGAAGGAATTTGTTCTTCAAAACATTTTCGTAGGATGCACCTGTTACCGTAGTGCCCTCTGGAACGCAATGGGTAAGGATTACGCCCTCGCTGTCCCAGAACATGGACACCATCAATTTTTCAGCACTGGTGGTTACCCGAAATTTTTTTGGTGGCGGTGAATCTGTGTGCTTCCATTGAGCTGACTGGTGCTTTGTTTCTGGATTGAAAAATGGCATCCACGTCTCATCCATTGTCACAACCAACGAAAAGAAAGTCCCATTCGTGCTGTTGTTGTGCGTCAACATTGCTCGGCAACATGCCACACGGGCAGCCATGTGGTCGTCCGTCAGCATTCGTGGCACCCACCTGGATGACACTTTTCGCATTTTCAGGTCGTCATGCAGGATTGCGTGCACAGAACCCACAGAAATGCCAACTCTGGAGGCGATCTGTTCAACAGTCATTCAGCAATCCCCAAAAACAATTCTCTCCACTTTCTCGATCCGGCTTGTGCATGCCCGAGGTTGTTTCGGTTTGTTGTCACACGATGTTCTGCCTTCATTAAACTGTTGCACCCACGAACGCACTTTCGACACATCCATAACTCCATCACCACATGTCTCCTTCAACTGTCGATGCATTTCAATTGGTTTCACACCATGCAATTTCAGAAAACGAATGATTGCACGCTGTTCATGTAAGGAAAACGTCGCCATTTTAAGTATTTAAAACAGTTCTCATTCTCGCCGCTGGCGGTAAAATTCCATCTGCCGTACGGTGCTGCTATCTCTGGGACGTATGCGGCCTCATTTTAAAACAATGCGCATGTTTCTATCTCTTTCCAGTCCGGAGAAAAAAAATCGGAGGCCTTAGAACTTGAATGCACCTCGTACTATAGGCGTTTTGAGAAGGACCACGCCACAATAGCTAAGCTACCCTTTCCAGCTCATCGGTTTATTCCTTCAGTTTTCACTTTCGTAAACCGATCGCCTACCTATGTCTTTCACCTATGCATCTTTTCCTCCCCCCCCCCCCAGAGGGAGGGGTAAGGATGCCTTTTATATTCCAATACGGCTACTACAGCCAGAATGTCTCTGTTGTCGTCTGCCCCAATCATCATGGTACCATTCACACTCAGCCTACAGGCCTTCTGGGCACCTCTAGCAGCACTCATCCTGCGCCCTGCCTGCCCTTAGGTTATCCACCCATTCCCATTCCAATCCCAGGCCCTTGTATGGAAACTTATCTGTACCATCTAGTTACGGACTTGCTCAGTGATGATACAACTGCAGCAACACGCCCCCCCCCCCCCACCCCTTACTTTTCCCTGGCGCGAGGGCTAAGCAGAGCTGTTTTACTGCACTGCTTCCCTCTACTTTTCCGTGGCATAGGAGTTAAGCAGAGCTGTTTTTCAACCAACAACACACTAGCAGCCCCGGATATTTGACACTGTCCTACTGTCGATACTATGTGACTTTCATAGTCCCAGGCAACGAAATGCCCCACCTCCAAACCAGCTAGCACGTGCTTTGTGACTGATTTTACTGTATGGCTCACAAGCTGCCCGAGAAGTTTTCTCGAAAATTCCACCACCCATCTTGGTATAGTATTAATAATTACCTGCACTCATGAGCAAATTTGTTATATGATGGTTACGTCACAACTTACTCACACTTGTGCCCCATAGACTTCCTATTTATCTTGTTCTTTAAGGACATCACACACCCCTAAGGTGCTACATAGTCGATTCACTGCCGGATAATTAGACCGGACCTGTTTTGACCCACGGTAAACTCAGTTTATTAGATGCCCATTTTCGGTGACTCGGTTTCTTACTGTCCTGCTAGGCCGGCGGCGGAGTCCGCCGCTCGTGGTCTCGCGGTAGCGTTCTCGCTTCCCGAGCACGGAGTCCCGGGTTCGATTCCCGGCGGGGTCAGGGATTTTCACCTGCCTCGAGATGACTGGGTGTTTGTGTTGTCCTCATCATTTCATCATCATACAGGAAAGTGGCGCAATTGGACTGAGCAAAGATTGGGTAATTGTACGGGCGCTGATAACCACGCTGTTGAGCGCCCCACAAACCAAACATCATCATCATCCTAGGCCGGCGGTAGGTGCCTCTCCCTGGAGGCACCACCTTATCGTAGCACTGCCCGTGCGGGTGGGAGAGTTTGCGTGTTCCTGTGATGCTGAAAGCTATACCGGTGGTAGCGTAGCTACTGGCAGGTTCAACCTAGCCGGTCAGGTCTCAGCAGAGGAGCCAGACGAAGAGTGCCTCACAACGACCTACCGTCCTTTCCGCCCTTTCCCTTCCAGTCCCTTCCCTTTCCTTCTTCCTTTCTGTCAGTCTCTTCATCGGTGTAGGGGGCGGGTAATATCGATAGGTAAACACTCACGGCTTCTCTACCGACGAAGCAAGGCACCTGTGATGTGCCTTAAGGGCGTATGTCAGGATACTTCCAGTGGCATATGGCCATTCACTGCATCCCCTGCCTCTTGCCAGTCGTATCGGCCCTACGATCCACTGCCAACCAGAGGCAGAGGACGAGAGAGTGGATCTGCATCTGCGCAACTGCTTGTCCACTTTAAATACCTTCACGCGCAGATGACTCCGGCAAAGTTTCAATGGACTATGAGCTTTGAAAGTCCAGCGGCGATGGAGTACTGATGGTGAGGCAAGGGTTTGGTGTACCTGAACCTTAGTTGGTGCTCTGCACGTTAGGCGGTCAGACGGTGATGGTCGTTCTGGTACTCGTGAGAGACGGGAGGACTGGTTCGGCAGCTCGTCAGACGACAAAGCAGCCCTATTTAGGATCGCTCTGCTTTCCCTAATCCAGGGAGGGGCCTAGAAAAGGTGGCCTAAACATAGCCTGTCTCAACCCAGCACAAGTGGCAAACTGCGGTCACTTGTTCACTAACATATGCGGTCAAAAAAATAATAAAATAAACAGTTACCTTAAATATCTAATGATTGGAGTCTGGAACGTCCGTACTTTACAGGATATCGACCATAATCAGTGCCCAGAGAGAAAGACAGGACTTATCGCAAGGGAATTGGCTAGATATAACATCGACATTACCGCCATAAGTGAAACACATCTTAGTGACTCTGGACAGTTATGTGAACCGCTCGGAGGTTATACCTACTACTGGAGTGGAAAATCATCCACTGAAAGGGCGGAAAGTGGGGTAGGCTTTGCCATACGCAATAAATTGGCATGCTCACTAACAGAACTCCCAAAAGGTATCAGTGACAGAATAATAACACTCAGACTTCACCTGGCATCCAAGAAATATCTTCACTTGATCAATGTATACGCACCTAGATTGCCATCTCCGGATGAAGAGAAGAACAAGTTTACCAAGACCTCCGACATGTCCTTAGGGATATTCCTTCTGCAGATAAACTTCTGTTACTTGGTGATTTTAATGCTCGTGTTGGGAATGATTTCAGTGCTTGGAATGGAGTCCTCGGTCGCCATGGGATTGGAAAATGCAACTCGAATGGTTTGGATCTTCTAACTCTATGTGCCGAGTTTGAACTCTGTCTGACAAATACATATTTTCGTCTGCCTGAAAAATATAAAACGACATGGATGCATCCGCGATCTAAACACTGGCACCGTCTGGATTATGTGATAGTACGGAAAAAAGATCTTGGTGACGTACTGGTCACACGTGCAATGAGAGGCGCTCAGGGATGGACAGACCATCGACTCGTGAGGTCCAAATTAAAGATAACTTTGAAGGCACCACGCCGAGCTTCACACAAAATACCAACAAAATTGTCCTGCAAAATCTTGGCCAATGATCAGACTATGAGAGCAAAACTGGATGAAAAATTTGGTGTCGATGGCCTTTTGATATCTGAATCTGCCCCTGTGGATGAACAGTGGAGTGCATACGCTAGCAAACTGCGTGGCTGTGCGTCAGAAGTCTTGGGAAAGCCTCAGAAGAAGCACCAGGACTGGTTTGACGACTCAGATCCAGAGATCAGAAAGCTAATTAATGATTTCAGAACCTCTCTTCGCACCCCTGATGATAACAAGCGTAGAGCAGCGCATTACAATCTGAAAGTGAAGGTACGTGCTCTCAAAGAGAGTTGGTGGGCAAATAAAGCAAATGAAGTACAGTTATATGCCGACACACACCAAACGGGCAGATTCTTTGAGTCCCTGAAAACTATCTTTGGTCCAAGAGTTGGGAAGATAGCACCAGCCTATAACAAAGATAAAAGTTGTCGGCTGACGCAACAGAGTGACATCCTGTCTCGGTGGGCGGAACATTTTAATGACGTTCTTAATCCCGACCATCAGACAACCGATATTCCATACATAGAAGCACTTGAAGACCTGCCACTTGAGGAACGACTTGCGGATGCCCCTTCCTACGATGAATTCATTTCAGCACTGGCTAAGCTGAAAAATGACAAAACAGCAGTATTAGATAACTTACCATCAGAGCTATATAAATATGGGGGGGCCAAACATCAAGAAACCATTGTTTGCTCTGATCTTAAGGATTTGGGAGTATGAAATGATTCCACAGGACTGGAAAGATGCTTATATTTCCAAGATCTATAAAGGCAAGGGTGACATATCAGACTGCAGCTCCCACAGGGGCATTTCTCTTCTCTCAGCAGCGGGAAAAGTCCTTGCCCACATAATTAACACCCGGTTAACACACTTTGCAGAAAAACTGCTACCAGAGACCCAGTGTGGCTTTCGCCCAAACAGAGGCACAGTGGATGCCATATTTGTTGTCAAACAAATGCAAGAGGAAAGCTTAGAGCAACATCGGCCTTTGTTCATGTGCTTTGTAGACCTGGAAAAAGCTTTTGATCGTGTCCCACGGGAAGCTCTCTGGATCATACTAAAGAAAACTGGGTGCCCTGACAAAATTGTCAGTTTGATTCGGCAGTTTCATGAAAACATGATGGCAAAAATCCGCCATGAGGACAAGCTCTCAGAACAGTTTCCCGTGACATGTGGTGTAAAACAAGGCTGTGTTCTGGCTCCCACACTCTTCTCACTTTACTTCGCAGTTGTTATGAGAGACGCGACCAAAGCCTGTAGTAATCAAATTAGTCTCGACACAAGGACAGACAAAAGTGTCTTCAACATCTCTCGCCTCAGAACAAAAAGTCGCGTAACCAAATTATCCATCTTAGAGATTCTCTACGCGGATGATGTATGCATGATGGCTAATTCTTGCGAAACTCTTCAGACTTACATAAATCTGCTAATGCCTCCTGCAGAAGATTTGGCTTAGCCATTAGCATCACTAAGACGCAAGTTCTCAAACAGCCACTTAGAGGTCTTAATGCAGATGACTCCAGTATTGAGATAAATAACAAACCCTTGCAAAATGTGTCAAATTTCAAATACCTGGGAAGCCAAATTAGAAGTGACAACAGCCTGACAACGGAAATCGCAGCGCGTATAGCCTCAGCCTTCGGTAAGCTTAATGACCGAGTATGGAAATCACATGATCTCAAACTACAAACAAAAATTGCAGTCTACAAAGCAGTAGTATTATCCACCTTACTCTATGCCTCGGAAACCTGGTGCTGTTACAAAGCTGACATTAAGAAGCTAGATAAATTTCATCTTCGATGTCTGAGATCAATTCTTCGCATCAAATGGGAAGACCGTGTCCCAAACACGGAGATTTTGCGCCGCGTGAAACTGGCTGGTATTGAAGCTTTAATAATGAAACATCAACTGAGATGGAGTGGTCACATAGTACGCATGGATGACAGTAGGCTACCTAAAGCGGTGTTCTACTCGCAGCTCTCGTGCGGGAAGAGGAGGAAAGGTGGTCAACACCTGCGATATAAAGACACCATTAAACGCCACCTTGCAACCTGTGGCATTCCAAGCAACCGTTGGGAGGAGCTAACATTGCGCCTGTCGGAGTGGCGATCAACTGTACACAAGAGCATCGAACAATTCGAGCAAAAGCGTCTAATGAACCTGGATGCTAAAAGAGAGCTCCGAAAATCTCAGCTCAAGCCTGTCTACACGTATACTTACAACTCTGCTGGTCAACTTCACTGTGCTTCATGCAACAGGATATTCAAAGCGAAATTCGGATTCGCGAGCCACATCCGAGCCTACCACAACAAGGACAGAGAAGACTGACGGAGTCGCTGTCGCCGGACACGGCGAGGAGGACATCATCATCATCATCATCAGGTGCCTTCTGCCTGGCAGCTAGTTGCAGCGTATCAGTCACATTGCACATAACCGGATTGAACCACTTTGAAACTCACGTGTTGAACCATCAGCAGCTAAGCTCACGTGACGAGCTAACGCTACCGAACCGGGCGTCTTAAACTTCGCTGTCCAGTAAGGAGGGCTGGTGGCGGTCACGGGGGGGGGGGGGGGGGGGGGGAGGTGGAACCGCGGCCAGTCGCCGGCAGCGGACACGCCGTCCTATCTCTTCCGCTCGCAGCTTCTGACCCGACCAGACGTTGTCCTGTCCTGCTCTCTTGGGCGGCAGCTCATTCAGTTTCGGCAGCTTCTCTAGGCCTGCCTTTCTTTACTACATGAAACAACAATGCTCTTATAAAAATGAGTAGCTCCTTCACCTCATCGGGTGCCTACTGCTTTCCCTTCCTCGCCAATTCTGACACGTTAACACAGAAAAACTAAGGAGCACTAAGAATAACAATAATGTTTTTATATTTGCTCTTCTCACCGATTTATATCCACTCAATTAAAACCTTTTTGCACTGACTCAATACTCTAAACTAAGTCCAGACCAGATGTTGGAAACTAAAGCGCTACAATGAAGAGCTCTTGAAACTTGAAATTGATAGCGGTGACATTTCTGGGGAAAAGTGTATATCGAAAGGAAAGGTAAATGGGAAATGGATGTTGTGTATTTGTCGCACTAGAAAATAAACTCAAATCCACTAAGGTAGAAATTGAAGGTGCATCTGAGGTTTTTTTCTGGGCAAGTCTCAGTACCAGGGGTGGGCATAACATGATAATTAGAGCCTTCTATAGCCCAGCAGGCTCCTGTTGTAACCGAAAACTTTAGAGAAAAAAGCTCCGTTCGCTTGTGCATAAGTTCCCCAATCACGCTATAATCATGTGTGAAGACTTTAATCATCCAACAATTACTTGGGAAAATTAAAGTTTTGTTGGTGGTGGGCGCAACAAGACATCCTTCAAAAAATTACTAAATGTCTTCCCTGAAAACTATCAAGAACAGATAGTTAGGAACCCTGCTCATGATGGAAATATATTGGATCTAATGGCAACAAATAGACCTCACCTATTTAGGGTGTCCACATCGGAACTGGTATCAGTGACCATGATGTGGTCGTGGCAATAATGACTACCAAAGTTGAAAGGACAACTAAAACTAATAGAAAGCTGTATATGTTCAGCAAACTAAATAAAAAGTCAGTAGTGCCATATCTCAATAAGGAGCTTGAAACTTTCAGCACAGGGTAGTAGTGTGTAGAGGAACTGTGCCTCAAGTGTAAAAGTATACTTGACATCACTGGACAGAGAAGTACCCAGTAAAGTAGTTCATGGTATACAGTCTCTATAAAGAAACAGAGATTACTGAATAATAGGTGTAAATCAAAGCATGGGCTACAGATAGAGAGATGCTGAATGAAAAGCGATTAGCCATCAAGAGTGCAATACATGATGCCTTCAATGACTACCATAGCAGTATATTGTCAAATAATATTTCACAAAACCCAACGAAATTCTGGTCGTATGTAAAGGCTGTTAGTGTCACCAGAGTTAGTGTCCACTCCCTAGTGAATTAGACAGGATCTGAATTTGAGGCTTCGGAGCAAAAACTAAAATGTTTAACTACGTTTCCAAATTTTCCTCTACAAAGGAAAACTGGCCCAGTTTAATCCTCGTACCACTAAAAGGATGAATAAAATAAGTATTAGTGTCAGTGGTTTTGAGAAGCAGCTGAAATTATTAAAAGTGAACAAAGCTCCAGGGCCCAGGGGAATCGCTGCCAGATTCTCTACTGAATTTGCGGCTGAGTTAGCCCCTATTCTGACTATAACCTGTCATACATCGTTCGAACAACAAATCGAGCCCAGTTCTTAGAAAAAAGCACAGGTCATACCTGTGTACAAGAAGGGTAGTGGAAGTGATCTACAAAATTACCGTTCAGTAGTCTTCACACCAATTTGTTGTGGAATCATAGAACATATTCTGAGCTCAAACATAATGAGATGTCTTGAACAGAATGACCTCCTCAATGCCAACAAGCATGGATTCTGAAGGCATCGATCATGTGAAACACAGCTTACACTTTTCTCACATGACATACTGAAAGCCTTGGATCAAGGCAGTCAGGTAAGTATTTCTTGATATCTGAAAAGCGTTTGACTCAGTATCACACCAACGCTTTTTGTCAAAAGCACGATCATATGGGGTATAAAGTGAAATTTGTAACTGGATTGAGGGCATTTTGGTAGGGTGGACACAGTATGTTATCTTGGATGGAGTGTCATCGTCATATGTAGAAGTCACTTTAGGTGCGTCCCAGGGAAGAGTGTTGGGACCGTTGCTGTTCATATTGTATATTAACGACCTTTCAGACAATATTAGTAGTAACCTCAGACATTTTGCAGATGATGCAGTTATCTTTAGTGAAGTACTAATTGAAAGAAGCTACATAAATATTCTGTCAGATTCTGATAAGATTTCAAAGTGGTGCAAAGATCGGCAATTTGCTTTAAATGTTCATAAATGTTAATTGTACACCTCACAAAACGAAAAAAATGTAGTATTCTATGACTACAATATCAATGACTCATTGCTGGTATCAGCCAACTCATACAAATATCTGGCTGTAATGCTTTGTTTGTTGTTGTTGTGGTCTTCAGTCCAGAAACTGGTTTGATGCAGCTCTCCATGCTAGTCTATGCTGTGCAAGCTTCTTCATCCCCCATTACCTACTGCAACCTACATCCTTCTGAATCTATTTAGTGTATTCATCTCTTGGTCTCCCTCTACGATTTTTACCCTCCACGCTGCCTTCCAGTACTAAAGTGGTGATCCCTTGATGCCTCAGAATATGCCCTACCAACCGATCCCTTCTTCTAGTCAAGTTGTGCCACAAATCTCTCTTCGCTCCAATTCTATTCAATACCTCCTCATTAGTTAGGTGATCTACCCATCTAATCTTCAGCATTCTTCTGTTGCACCACATTTCGAAAGCTTCTATTCTCTTCTTGTTTAAACTATTTATTGTCCACGTTTCACTTCCATACATGTCTACACTCCATACAAATACTTTCAGAAACGACTTCCTGACACTTAAATACTCGATGTTAACAAATTTCTCTTCTTCAGAGACGCTTTCCTTGCCATTGCCAGTCTACATTTTATATCCTCTCCACTTCGACCATCATCAGTTATTTTGCTCCCCAGATAGCAAAACTCATTTACTACTTTAAGCGTCTCATTACCTAATCTAATTCCCGCAGCATCACCCGATTTAATTCGTCTACATTCCATTATCCTCGTTTTGCTTTTGTTGATGTTCATCTTATATCCTCCTTTCAAGACACTGTCCATTCTGCTCAGCTGCTCTTCCAGGTCATTTGCTGTCTCTGTTTTGTAGGGATATGAAATGGAATGACCACATAGGTTGAGTCGTGGATAAATAAGGTGGTAGACTTTGGTTTATTGGTAGAACACGGGTAAGTGCAATCAGTCTACAAAAGAGATTCCTTACAAATCACTCGTGCAACTGGTTCTAGAATATTGCTCATGTGTGTGGGACCTGTGGACCTGTACCAAACAGGACTAACAGTTGATACTGAATGTGTATTGTGCTAGGTGCAAATTTAAGGGTTGTCAGGATTGTGAGCATTGTAGCATATCTCCCTATAGTGGCAGATAAAAGGGAGATAAATATTTAATTTAATAAAAAATATGCTGTGCATGACTATGAGCTTGCCTCTGGAAAGACACATTACAAATGTAATGGCACAATGTTGTTAGTAATTTAACATGAAAATAATAAGTTCAATCTTTCTAGAATACTCAGTTCCTGTTGTTTTAGATTTCTATGCCATCGCTGGTAGGGTTGCCATCCGTCTCGATATCTCAGAACCATCACTGTTATGGACCTTCTTGTCCCAACATCCCGACAAGACCCAATTTTGTGTCTATTTTGCAAAATACTGTTACGAGATTGGCTCAAGTACTGGAGTAACGCCGTCTGTTAGTGCAACATGTAAATGCAGCCTTTGTTTGTCTTATTTAGGTCAGCAAGTTTATGTTGACAAGGTCGTCTCACAGATGGCGTTGCACATCCTGTATCGGTGATGCAAGCGCTTGTAGATCTAGTGCCATCATTTGAGAAAATACCAGACTTCTCCTGTACTATGGAGCCTGAACTATTTACGCAGTGCCACGTTTCAGGAACCCCTTCAAATCGCAGGAGGCCCCATCCCGTGGTCAAAAACTGCCGCATACCTCGGTTTGGGACTGGACCACCAGCTTACCTGGGTTCCACACATCCAATGGGTCAGGAACAGGGCCATAGGGAGACCTCACGCCCTATATCCTCTGCTAAATCTGGAGTCGATCTTGCCTCCCCACCATGGCATCATGCTGTATCTAGCACTGGTGCATCCAGTGTTGAAGTACGCGGCCGTGGTGTGGGGCAATGCAGCCGACTCCTGGACACTCGCTCCAGTGGGTTCAAAACAAGGTGCTTAAGCTCATTCTGTGCCTCCCCAGGTTTTACCCCTCCACCCTTCTCCATGAGGATACCGGACTTCTGACGTAGCGTGACCGTTTTCGTGTCGTAGCACGTCAGTTCTGTGAGAAAGCGGGTTGCTCCTGCAACCGGCTCATCCAGGGACTGGGCCACCAACCACACCACCGGCCTACTACTCGTTGGCCGGACGTGTTGCAGGAGTGACCCATTTTCCTATAGCCCCAGGCAATACCCCAATCAACCGAGAGGACCCCCATAACCGATAGGATGCTTACCTTCCCACATTGTTAGGTCCTGCAAGCACAGCACACAAGTGCTTATCCTGCCCCTAAATGTGCCTTAGGTCGGCGCGTTAGTCAGCCAGCCAGCCAGCCAGAGTCGAGCAGTTCCCATTTGGATAGCAATGTGATCAAACTATTCTTTCTAAATATAATATGAAAAACTAGTGCAAGTTATTAATGACTGAAGTGTTTACTGTGGGTATATAGCACGTGAAGTGTGTAGTGACATGTACTTCTACTACTAAAGTGTTATTGTTGAGTGTTTACTGCCTAATAAACTTATCATAATTTACAAAAATGCCTAAGGATGGAAAGAGAAAGTGTCACTTTTCGGATGATTATACAAAAGAGTGGTATTTTGTCAAGAAAGGAGGTACGGGTCAGGAAGTGTTGTGTGAGATTTGTTGCTTTTTCATCTCAGTAACTCACCAAGGTAGGGTGGATGTGAGGTGTCACATTTCAACGAAGGATCATACAAACAGATTTTCTGCTGCATCGACATCAAAGCCTATTTCGAGATTCGTGATTATAGAAGGTACTCAGGAAGAATGGATCGTTGCTGCTGCGGAACTAACAATAGCTTATAGAGCTGTCAATCCTTAAGTTCTCTTGACTGTACGTAAAAGTGAATGCCGCTATGTATCCTGAGTCTAATGTCGACGCAAAGCTGTCTATAGCCAGGGCCAAAACTGCAGCGACTGTCAAAAATATTCTCACACAAAATGCTTAAAACAATTGGAAGGAGCTTCATTTTACTGCATAGGCACAGGCGCATCGGACCACAAGGTTGAAAAGATTCTTCCTTTAGTTGTTCAATACTTTACTGGATATGACGGAATCCAACGGAAGCTGTTGAAGTTTGATTCGATGAACAACGAAACATTGGAGACAACTGCAAAGTTTTGTGTAGACACTGTAACATAACTGCAAATTCCATTAGTTAAATTAATCGGTCTTTGTGCAGAGAGTATCAGTACCAACTTTGGAGGGCTTCATCGACGCAGCCAGTGGAATGTGTTTCACCAAATTAAAGGAGGACTAGGGAAAAATGTGTGACGGAACTGGATGCCCTGCCCATATTTTCCACAATACTATGTTAAGGGCTGCTATAATCTTAACTGTCGACATTGAAATAATCATCATAAAAATATTTAATTATTTTTCAATACGCACAGTAAGGACAGAGAAGCTGAAAGAGCGCTGCTTAAACGTTGATGTCAATGATCAGACTCTTCTATTTCACTCTTTAACAAGATGGGTGTCCTTACCGCCCACAGTTGACAGAATTCTTAAGCTTTGGATTTCATTAAAACAATTTTTTGACGCCGAAGACAGGCCACCCAAAATAATTTCAGATTTTTTTGGTAGTCCAATCAGTGAAAATTACTTCTTGTTTCTGAAGTAAAACTTGGTTCTGTTTGAAAAAGTATAAAAATCGAGAGAAAGAATAAAGTCTCAATAATTTAAATAAGAAATATATTAATTGACAATCAGAGATATGGTAATGAAAGGAAGACTGCCAGTTTTACTAGCATACAAACCAAGATGAATTTGAACAAAGTAAAGAATGAGAGGAATAATTAATTTGATTTCGAAATCTGAAGACGAGACAAAGGCTTTCTACACCATAGCATTTGATTACTTACAGAAATGGGCTATTTCTTTTAATAAATATCAAATATTTGATTGGATGGGGCTATCTGAAACCCCAGAGTGGGTGATAATTGAAAACACAATTATGTACCTGACTAAAAACGGTGTGAAGATTTCAGCTGACAATTGTTTTCAGGAATATTACATACCTGCAAAGCTTTTTAGAAACTAAGCGTGACTTGGAAGAGTGGAAGTCTAAACACGCTGTAGAATAAAGGAGATTTACTTTCTTAAGGAAACCGAAAATCCTGATCGCAAATGCCAACTGCTAAAATTAGGTGAGCATTTGTTTTTTATTCTCATACACAACGCCACTGTAGAGAAAGTATTTTCGCTGATGTCGGCCCAGAGGACTGATGAAAGAAATCGACCGCTGCCAAGAACTGAGGAATCAGTCTTAGAGTGCCAGTTTAACTACAAGCTGACTTGCATGGAGTTTTATAAATACGAAAAGCGAAAAAAAGACTTGTTGAAAAAGGTGAAATCTTCCAAAAAGTATGGTGTACCAACTATTTCTGCTGCATCAAGTTCCATATAATTGTGTTCTAACCATAAAGTAGTTATATTAATAAATTTTTTCTTCATTCTACAACCTTATCTCACAGTGTACCGATGAGGTCCAAGCTAGGTATGGCAACACTAATCACTGTTTATATTTCTTCAATGTATCATGCCTTGGTGGCTACTGAGCTTCATAATTGCTTGAATGCTCATTGACTGTAAAATACCATTGCTACTTCCACATAAAAAGTGGTAATGAATGTTCGATCAGACTTCGTTAAATCAGATTTGCAGGTTCAATATGCGTACAGCAGATTACTTAAACGACGTGAAGCTACAAGCAGTTGGTGTCTTTGCCTTCCAACTATGTGAGCGCAATTTCCCATTACATCCATATGTAAAATATAAATTCATTAACAAATTCAGTATTGTGACATCAAAAAGTTATCTACAGGAGTGGCAGACACTTGATATTTAAGGATAATATTATTAGTTCATAAGTTTACATACAATTAGATTTGGCAACATTACCTCTTCCTACATCGTCGGCGAAAAAAAAGCATGTTACAAGAAGATTAAGTCTCCTTGTGCATAAAAAATAATTTGTTTCTTTAGGAAAATGAATGCAGTTTCTCAAATAATGGAAATTCCAGGATGGGATATCAACAATATATGGAAAGGATAGATCACTATTGACAGACCCGTTGAGTTGCAGACAAGCACAATGAAAACAGAGCCTCTCTGCAACTCAACGGGTCATCTTTACCAAATGTGGTTTCTCCATAGAGATCTGTTTTACCTTTCATATAATAGCCTCTAAATTTGCTTAACATTTGTTAATTAGGCATTGACATTATACATTATTAGAAATATATGATGGATACTTCTCAAAGTAAATGTTCCAGAGTAATAATCTCCCAATCTGATCTCTGGGGGAGACGTTTTGTGAAGAATCCAACAAAAGAAGAGGGTGCAAGACAAGGAATGAAGTGCAAATTTTCAGAGTTGGTACTTTAAACATTGGGACATTGAAGGGGAAGAGTCGAGAGATTGTAAACATGGTGCAAAGAAGGAAGGTAAATATTCTGTGCTTACAAGAGACCAGGTGGAAGGGTGCCAAATCCAAACTATTGGCAGAAGGATATAAGTTGTTCTTTAGCAGTGCAGACAAAGAGTCCAGAAATGGAGTAGGGATTATTGTGGATAAAGATCTAAAATAGGAAATCTGTGGAGTGGACAGAATCAATGACAGAATCATGAGTGTAAAACTTACAATCAGAGGAGATGTCATCACAGTTCTAAGTGTGTATGTACCCCAGACAGAGTGTTCGGAGGAAGAGAAGGACGAATTTTGGAAAGTCCTAGATGGAGTAACAATGGAAATACCAGACAATGAAAGGGTGATAATTGGGGGACATTTAAATGGACATGTTGATGAGAGGAGAAGTGGGAAAGATAGAATTCATAGTGGATGTAGTTATGGAGAAAGAAATGCAGCAGGGCACAAGATTGCAGAATACACTGTATCTTTTGACCTAATGATCGCCAATACCTACTTCAATCATAGAAGAGAACAACTCATAACGTACAGGAGTGGAGACCATAAAAATCAGCTAGACTACTTGTTGTCCAGAAGGAAACACATAAAGGAAATAAAGAATACCAAGTTTGTATACAGTGAAAGTGTGGCTGCGCAACACAAACTCGTAATGGCCAATTACGAAATGGTAGTGGGGAAAAGGCGTAAATGTATCAAGTGAGGAGAACAAAGAATAAAGAGGTGGAAACTGAAAGAAGAGGTGTTGTGAGAAAAATTCAAGGAAACAGTATTAAGAATAGTTAAATTACCAGGGAATGTACAGGGGTGGTGGCGTTATAAGAGCAATGTAATTACAAAAGCTGGAAAAGATGTGCTGGGTGTAACAACAGGAAAGGGACCACCAGAAGATAAGGAGGCATGGTGGTTGAATGAGGAGGTTCAGAAAGGGATAAAAGTGAAGAAAGAGGCAAAAAACAATGGGACTTAACAGGAAGACAGGAGGAAAGAGAAGCCTACAAGATTGCAAAAAAGATGGCAAAAAGAGCTGAGGCACTGGAAGAGGCGTATGAAGAGTTGGAAAGAGGACAGGATGGCAGGAAACTCTTACGGATTGCTAAAGCAACAGATAAGGCGACCAAGGACATAGCATCAATGAGGCAGATAAACGATGAATCAGGTGTAGCATTACACGACCTTGAGAAAATCCTCAGTAGGTGGTGGGAGTACTTTGAATGAGGAAAATGTACGAGAGAAGTATGAGGATGGAGATATAAATGAAGGACAGCTGTAAAACCAAAACTATTACAGCAGACAATCAGCAAAAATGGAGCATAACACAGAAAACGCAGATTCTGACACGGACAGTGTTGTACATAACGAAAATGACCAATGTGTGTTACAGAATATCACAGTAACTACACAAAACGTAGACAGTAATGAAAATCTGATAGCAAATACGTTTAGTAGGGTGAATTAAGCTATGTCAGAGGCTTTAATGGGGGCCATTGTATTATTGTTAGATGCATTGGCTCTGGTACAGCCTGTGCGGCTGTCAAAAGTCACTGACCCATTGTAAATCATATTAAGCAATCTGGGCAAACTGGATACAATCCAAACTAAATTGAATAACATACAAACTGAACTCACTATCTTAAAATCTGGACATGATGAGATCAAAGCAGAATTAGTCACACTGCAACACAGTAACACTGCACTAAACACCAAAGTTGACGAAATAAGTACTCTACTCTCTGATCAAGTTACGGGTTTACACACCCAGATTAAAATACTTTGTGAGCAACAGGGTCAGTCAACTGCTAAAATCGAAACTTTGTTCAATCAGAATAAGAAATACGAGGATCAGCAGAAGTTTCTTCTATCTGATGTTGAGAAGTTGTGTGCTAATCATGATACATTAAGTACACAAGTAGTACATGTTGCTGAGTCGCACACTTCTCTAAACACGTCTTTCATAACTAATTACCAAGCAAATACTCTGAAAGACAGTTTGGAATTAGAAATCAACAATCACTTTATTCACGTTAACAAAGGCTTGTACACTTGGCTGGAGGAAAAGGATCAGCATTTTTAAAGTTGTTTACAATTGTACACATACCGTATATTTTCTACAGCAAACCGGCAGACACGTACACAAACAGTCAAGTGCTCACATAGCTAATCATACATATTCTTGTGAGCCAATTCAGCAACAACAAGTGTATGAGCATGTACTGCTGTCATATAGCAGTAATACAAATAGCATATCGTCACCAATGTATATGGGAAACGAGCATGTTTTAAATAAGGAAGCAGGAAATGCAGTAGCAGAAATGTTACAGAATGAAAGTTTATTAAAATACAGGCAATTCCAATTCTTCATCAATGAAAAGAGAACAATCCATCCACTTGTTTTTCTCAAACCTTTTGGAAATGCTTTTCCCCATATATAGTCAGGCAAAAGATATGACTTGTCATCAGTTTCATCCAAGGTGAATCAGCCATATGGGCATGTAATGTTGCCGATCGTTGTACACGTTATGAACAATTCGAGCGAGCTTTTCTGAACAAATCCTGGTCAGCTTCTGTTCAGGAAAGGCTTCGAAAATTGGTATTCGAATCATAACCATTCAGTTCACGGCTACATACAGTAATCTTCGTCGTTACTTTGAGGAATATTTGAACATGAGACATTACTGGGATGATACAGTGTCTACGCGCGGCATAATCCGTTTATTAAAAACACGATTACCATTCCACATAAGGGAAAAGTTAATACAGGTGCCAGATCACGATGTAGAACAATTTCTTTCGGTCTTAGATTCACTTGACATCATTAATGATGATACGCATAGTGAGCAGAATAAATTTTACGGCACGCCTCAGTCAGAAATGCAAACAGCGCAGGTTAGCCAACCTAACCCACCAGCACAGAACAATGTCAACTGCGTGGCACAGCAAAACATGCAACCATATCTGAATGCGTCCAGTAATAACAGTGCTACACACTCAAATGGAGGCCACCCAAACAAAAAACGAAAAGCCGGTAGCAATAACAACAACTATCGATGTGAAAATAATCATAATTACAGTCAACACAACACGCAAAACTCACTGTATCAAAATAATCCACAACCAAAGTACTATGGAAACAATTAGAGACATAGTGGTTTTTCATACTTAAATAACCAACGAAGTCACTGGGAACCGCCAACAAGTGTTTCACACCAAATCAGTAATTTAATGAATCATGGCCAACCAAGCAAGAATAATACGACAAATCAAAACACGACACCACACAACAAGACAACAAAACGGTGACTGGAACAGACAACATCCAACTGTAAATATTGTGGAGATGGCGAGCGAAGCCACTCCAACAAATATACATTCGACAATCAAGGGCTTGGATCATGTCTTTTTCAGGTGATAGGAGCTGGGGACAACCAAGAGGTAAAAATTATTCGTTTTGCTAGTCGAAATCTAAGTGAGTGCGAAAGTACTTATTCAACCAAAGAGTTGGAAACCTTGGGAATTACATGGGCTTTCAAGAAATTTAACTATTAAAGTTTTGAAAGACATATGAGGGATATACACTGTATACCAAGTGTTTACCTTTTTAATGACATGCAAACTCGTCCATCCACGATTACCGTGATGGGCAATGACCTTACAGAACTACTCGTTCGAAATAGTATACAATAAAGGAAAAGACAAAATAACTGCAGACGCATTGTCACGTGTATCTCATTAACTGTCTCATGATGTACATGATATGGAACATATGAACGATTATCGCATCATGCTAATGCTGCTCTAGCATTGCCATCAATATTATCTAGATTTGTAGAGGAATATGTCACCAGTGCAGAAGGCTGACACTAGGTGGAGCAAAGTAACATCGACAACAGCAAACAACCATGATCATCCTACCGGAAAGCATAGTAAAGTATATCAGGATGTATCATTCTACCGTCCACCTACAGCCAGTAATCAATAGTTCGTCTGTATTTCACAAGAATCAGAAGCAAATCTAATCTGGCATACAAATTTTACTTGGTAACACTACAGCACAAAGAAATGTATGCAGAAACTATAAATTTGTTGTCATATTGCTCCTTTTTTGCAGAACAATATACACACACAACGATATCCATCTGGTAGTCTTTGCAATGATCATTCATTTGGGAAGAAGTGTCATAAAACACTCATTCTTTGCAGAACTGTTTGGAAGAGTGATAGAATTTCTGCATCAACCCCTGTTTTTGGATGGTGTTCTGGGCAGGTGGCTTGTCATCGTGTTTCCAAGAACATATCACTCTCCAAATTCCACAATACTTCTCACACTGTTAGTAGTCACTCGTTTACATTTGTTTTTGATACTTGCCATAGCCTCGCACATGTTTAACTGTACACTATGTTGAACTTCAGTGTTTGAATTTATCACAGTTTATGGTACCTTACAACATTCCTGTCATCATTTGTACAATTTCCTTCGTTGTTTCAAAAGTTTTTCTGTCTAACTGCTTCTGTCATTCTAATCATTCTACTATACATTTTTTTATGCAGCAATTCTGTTTCTTTTATGTCATCATACCGTTTCTTTCTTTAAATTACTATTGAAACCTGAAAGAAAAAGTTAGGGCCACCACCAGCTGTGCAACAAAAAATGAGCTCAAGCGCATATCTATGAATCAAATACTTAAAATTACTCTGAATCGAGCTACAAGATACAGCACTTGATGTGTTTGCGGACCATAATCTGTTTTAATATGTTGTGTCACGATTTCGTTCATCTACATCTTTTTTCCGCTTCCTTTGTCATTTTCCGTTATATTCTGAAGGTACGTGGTTACATCCTGTGTTTTGAAAAGTAGTTCGTTTACAGGAATGATTTCTGTTTGTGCCAGCTCCATACACACTCAGCCTTCTGTCATTACTGTTAGTAGGAAGTTCCTGAATGACTGGCATAATAATTTAAATAAATCATTTATAACATAGGCATCATTTAAATCATAATAAAGTTTTCTTCTTTGCAATCTCTTCTTTCTTCTTAGCTGCTGACCTGAAATAAAATATCTTAGACGATTTTGGATATTTTCAGTCTGTAAACATGGTATTGTGGCTACATCAATGGCTTGTGATTCACTTACCTGCTTGTCTCTCTATGACTTATGGTAGTTCACTTACATAAATCACTAAGATGGTATAATTCAATTATTTTGTTTGTTCTAGGATTTTGTGACCCAGCATGTGGAATGCGAGCAATGATGTATGGACTTTCATAAAGAAGTGCCCACTTAGCATTACGTTGTTTAAATACACAAGATTTTGAGTGAGTACTTAAAAGTACTTGCACGCTTATTGTAAATTACTGGATTTGTTTCATAGTTTTGTCAGATTCGTGTTTTCTGGTTCTGGTGTTATTTCCCGGGGTTGTAAACACATTTTGTATATTGTTGTCATAGGATTCTGGTTGTCCAGGAATCTTCAGAAGATTATCACACTACTCCTTACTTTCCTTTACATCTAACATAATTTCTGTAGGTGTATAATTAGAGCCATATATCGGCAAAATGTTGTAAATGTCCTCAAGAGAGACATATACTTCACTCACTTGCAGTGATTTCCTGATATATACATTCATATAAAACGATTTAGTTACTAGAATACCCTTTCACACAGATTGAGGGCTACATCTTAGGATAAGGATAATTTTGATGTCATTACCATTCAAAAACTTTCTGCACTTATAACCTGTGTAATTTTATGCATTGTCTGAAAGGATGGCAACAGGTTTGCCAGCGCTGGGCATTTAATCTCTACTTACCCATTTAATGATTGTTGCTTGTTGCACATTTCATAGCATATAGTTTCATATATTTTGAGAACAGGTCATACAGAGTGAGCACATACTTGACACAGCCTCTACTTCTATGATACGATCCACCTATGTCTGTTGTTACAATTTCTTTAGGTTTACTGGGACTAATCAGATGAAATTCTACTTTACAACCTAGATTCTCAGGCTTTGCCTTTTGACAAATAGTACATGTTTTGGTAAGTTTGTGAATTTTTCTCTGCTTGTTTCTGTAGGTTTATGTAAAGCATGGAGTGAACCTGGATTATGAGAAAATACTCTCTTACGAATGATGCCAAATAAACAATTACTTTCAGAAATACTAATCTTAAAACGATTTTATATGTATTTGGGCACTTAGCAAATACAGCGTTGGTGGACAATCTGCTAAGACAATGAAAATCATTAAATTGATTCCAACAGTATATATATTGTAAATATAAGCAACGTTTAGTTTATGTGTAAAAAAGAATTGTAATTATTGTACTCTATGTTACGTATTTACCCAGTTATTTCTATGTCAGAATGTTGATTTCCTCTTCTATTGATGACCATAATCTAAAAAGCCAAATATTTAACCACATTTCACAAAGTATTAAAGCACTGCACACTTGCACAGGGAGATACTCCGGATATCAGAGACTGTTGAAATGCGAACGTTGTATGTAGCTGCAAAGAATTCATTCATGTAAATGTGAGAGACAGTATCTCAGATAATTTTTCTTTCTAAAACAAAAGACAAACATTTCAATAATTATTATTCTTCTGTTCTGTCTGTCAGACTCTGGAGATGAATGCACTAGCATAATCTAACAGACACTGTACAATTGTTTAATTGATAAAGTAATTCATCAAAAATATTGGTGTTTTATTTTAAATGATAGAATACCGACTGTATTTGCTCCTGTAATCAGAAACTCGTATTTTTAAATTAATATTTTGTAGCAATCAGCCCAGATAATTGATGTAGCATTATGGCATTTAACTACATTTTATCAGTGATCTTGTATTGTAATATGCAGCAACCTGTATCTTCTAAATATCGAAGTCTGATGTTTCCTTGTCCAGCGACCTAAGAAACTCTAAATACAGTTTTATATTGACTCACCAAGCTTTAAGTTTTTCATTAAATTTGGGTTTTATTTCTTTAATGTAAAGAAAGTCGTTTGTCAACAGTTTGTTCTCGTTTTCTTGCTTAAATAATTTTCTACTGACTGGATGAATTTGATCTAGTCTCACTACTTTTACTTGTCTTGGTGGTAGAGGTTTCTCAAAATCATCATTAAATATGTAAAAATAATTTGCATTAGGTAGACGGTTTTGCCTTGTTTTAGTCTTTTGAAACAATTTTTGATAACATGGAAAATACTGTGTAATGATTACATTAATTATTTCTGATTTCTTAGTTTTTACTATGGCCCTAATACCAATTTTTAGCTCTAGTTTGGAGTTCAACTACTGTCTTATGATTTGAGTCCTTGTAGAAATATGTAAATTGTGTGATATAATTTCATTAATTAATTCATCATTATTTAATCTGCCATAATAAGTTATATTATTTCATCTGCAAAAATCACAAAGTTAGGCAACCATTAACTACTCCAGTTTAGTCTGTTAATTAATATAATTTTTTTATTATGGAAGTTGAAAAAAGCCTCAGCCAGATTTCTCAGTTTTCATATATTCTCGAATACATTTCTTACATCTACTTGTATGTTTGTCTTTACATGACAGGTTTAGGCATAAAAAATTTAAATCTGTAATTTCTTGATAATCAACACATTTTTGCCTTCAGTCTGTTGTACAACATTTTTATCAACAGTAATGTATTTGAATGTTCTTCAATTTTTTCCACACATTTAAAGAATTCGTTTACTGATTTATACTTTTATACGATATTCATTTATACATTAACTGCACATTTTCCTGGAACCATCTTTTGTAGATTTCTGTGAAGTAAAATTATCAATTGACCATCAGTTTTACAATATTTACACAGTTCAGATTGGATGCAGTCAAAAGACTGCATATTGTGCAGAGACCACTTCAGTTGTCGCTGCTTTAGCTGTTGCCTGATGAATTCCATTTCTATAGAAAAAAATTTATTAGGGAAAAGTAAAATTATCTAGTTTTTGCGATGTATCTTTCAATATATTTATTAACTAAGTAACTAATTCTGATGCTTTATGTGATCAATACCAAATAAAGATAAATCAGCTGCACCAGTTCTAACTACTTATTTTGTGAATTCATTTTATTCATAGAAAATATCATACTTGAACAAATACAACAAACCATTAATGTGCACAGATGCAGAATACATTCCAGTGGTCACTCCTGGAAATTCTTTAGTTATAACACTTTGTCTTTTATATTTAAAATAGCATTCATCTATCTTCACATAGAAAGGTCCATTAAAGAACAAAAATGGTCTTCTTGTATATGTGTTGACCACACTATTTAATAAGAAAAGTTTTATGTAATCCCGTACTAGATATTGGCTTAGAATATCCTGCAATTAATCGTAATGTATTCTAATTTATCATATATACCATATTGTTAACAAAAAAACAACTTCACCACTTGGTCTTTGATATATTCCATCAACATTTTGTAAATATTGTGATAAAAATGTTAACCAATTAGTTAGTATCTGTGATTTTATATCTATAGCTATCCACACCCACTTGTGATAAAGGTATATAACATTACATTCACAAATAATAAGTGATCAAGCACAGATTGTGTGCTCAACCCATCAGTGTGATTGAATGTCTTAATTTGACATAAAGATTCAGTTGGTTCAGATGAAACAACCGGAATTTTCTTTGGTAGAGATGGCCATGTTGTGGGAGATATTTTTTTGCCATACAAGCTTCAAATAGAATCAATATCGTCATGAGACTATTCCGAAAGTGCACCATTATAGTATGGATACATTATTGCTCCAACAACAACTATGTGTTCTAAGCCTAATGCATGAACGATTTCATGAAACAAAACTTCAAACAGATTTTTTTTATCTTTTAGTTTATTCCCATCAATCCTCAAGTTACACAACTCTTCATCATGAATATGTATATCCACTGGGTGGATCGTTTTTCATATTTTGAAAAAATGAATGACCTAACATGTTACTATTTCCATCTAGATTCTTTGGACAATGGTGAACATATATGTCACAACTATGTATGCATGAACAATTTATGAACAAAAATTTCAAACAGATTTTTTTTTATCTTTTAGTGTATTCCCATCAATCCTCAAGTCACACAACTCTTCATCACGAATATGTATATCCACTGGGTGGATCGTTTTTCAAATTTATAATTAAAATATCAGGATTATTGTTTTCTTGACGAAACTGAAAGTCACTATATTTTTACCATAATTGGAATGCACCCTTCGCTACTATTAATACATTTTAGCTGCACTTTTATAATGCCATTTTATATTGTTCTTATTCCATTCATATATAGTAGACCTACAGTCAGTTTTTATATCTTTCACACCACATTTTGGTTTATTCAAAAGTTTAAAGTTTCTTCACTTAACATTAATTCTAAGACTTTGTGTGTCCTGAAATATCACTAAATACATCATTCACTTGCGTTTCTTCCCTCAGTGTTGGAATATTCAAACAACCAAAACATTTAAATATTTTATTTCATTACTTCTACCATCTCCAACTACTATTATCGCAAACAACTGTAGTAGAAGTAACTTTCTTTATATAGACTTAAAATACTATAAAATTAAAAATATATATTATAATACAAATTTACCCTACTAAATGGAGTCAGTCATAGATCTTGTCAAGAACAAGCTGATATCGAGCAAGCATTTGTGATTATTGATGAAAAGAATAATACATGGTTTAAAGCAAAAAATGAGGCTAAATAATTAGAATATAAAAAAATAAACAAAGCCTTCAAAAATTTTGAAGATGAAGGTACTATTACATTAGATAAGTTAAACCCAATCAATTTGGAGATAATGAAAGGAAATGAAAAATCCTCAGTGAAGGTGTTGTCTATTCTTTAATTTTAAAATCACAAAAGGAAGAATCCAAACAATTCAAAAAATGGTTTACACACGAAGTTTTACCATTAATTCGTAAAAATGGAGGATATAAAACAAGAGAAATGTATCAAGATCAAATAATTCAGTAGGAAAATTTAAATAAAATTCCAGATCACATACAAAACTTACATGTAATAATTGATAATGCTCTACTAATAGTACAAGAAAGTAACAGAGATACAAATACTTTATTACATCATGTTGTTTGTCAGACACTCAATCAGATTTTTAGACCAAGTTCTGTTCTTTTTAATTCAACCAATGAAAACTTTGAATCTAACTACAGAAAAACTTGCTCAAAATGGAAATGCATGGGACTGAAACAATTTTCCAAATTGCACAAGTTTTCGGATCACACAAAACTCTTTATGCTACATAAATATCTGGGAAGTACCATGCACAAAAATATAAATTTGCAATTATGCACTTATTTACATACATTCATTCCTGCACAGTAGATGTTGAATTACTGTATATTTTACAACAGAACACTAGACTTTACAGATACTGATAAATGCCGCAGCATTTCTCTATTGTTTCTCTAACTTCAAATTCGTTTATTGTTGTATGTACATACATATTATTCTCGTGTTTATTTCCCTTACATTTCAATTTTTTACCACTTTTTCCTGTTCAAAAGTGTTTATTCTACGCAATTTTCTGTATTATACAATGGTTCCAACAGCCTGGTGGCATTAGTGTGCGCAGCAAATTGCATAACATTGTTTATGTATGTAATAGCTTCTCCAGACGTCTTAATTTTTCTAGCAAGGGAACCTCCCCATCGCACCCCCCTCAGATTTAGTTATAAGTTGGCACAGTGAATGGGCCTTGAAAAACTGAACACAAATCAATCGCAAAAACAGGAAGAAGTTGTGTGGAACTATGAAAAAAAGAAGCATATCCAGGACTCTACAAGCTCAGGAGCGCTGTGGTCCTGTGGTTAGCGTGAGTAGCTGCCGAGCGAGAGGTCCATGGTTCAATTCTTCACTCAAATGAAAATTTTAGTTTTTTATTTTCAGACAGTTATCAAAATTCAGGCACTCACACATAATCAACTTCGCTCTCAAAAATTCCAGGACATGTTCAGATTTGCTTGGACATATGCCGGATTTGACGGTCTACACACAGAAAAATGTGAAAATATTAAAAACATATGTTTTGACAGAGCACAGGGAAAACTGTGCGACTGTGAAACTGTTGCATTCATTTGTTGCAGTTTCCGTGACAAACTCTTATGTTTTCATCACTTTTTTGGGAGTGATTATCACATCCACAAGAAAACCTAAATCGGGCAAGGTAGAAGAATCTTTTTACCCATTCGACAACTGTACAAGTTAGGTGGGTCAACAACATATTCCTGTCATATGACGCACATGCCGTCACCAGTGTCGTATAGAATATAACAGACGTGATTTCCTGTGGAGGAATCGGTTGACTTATGACCTTGAGATCAAATGTTTTCGGTTCCCATTGGAGAGGCACGTCCTTTTGTCCACTAACCACACGATTTTGCGATGCGGTCGCAAAACACAGACACTAAACTTATTACAGAGAACAGAGACGTCAATGAACGAACGGACAGATCATAACATTGCGAAAATAAAGAATGAAAACTTTTCACTCACAGGAAGACTTGAACCAAGGACCTGTCGTTCCGCAGCTGCTCACGCTAACCACAGGACCACGGCGCTCCTGCACTCGCCTTATCCCTGATGTTACCTATGTTGCACATGGACTACTTAGTTTGTAAATTTTGCTTATTTTTTCATAGTTCCACACAACTTCTTTCTGTTTTCTCGACTGATCTGTGTTCAGTTTTTCAAGGCTTATCCACTGTGCCGACTTATAACTAAATCTGACGGGGGTGTGATGGGGAGGTTCCCTTGTAAGTAAATCATTTTGCTCCTCTTATTCTTCTTCCTGATCATCTTCGGCGTTAGGGATTTCTGTTAAAGCTGTTGCTGAAGTAAAAGTAGAGCGAGATGACAGGAAAGTCATCACTTCAAATGTAGTTATCTGCACTACATGGAATGTCTCGCATTTTAATTAATTCGCTATTAGGTTGTACAGTTTTGTCTTCCATCGCATTCCTACTTTTTTATGCATGTTCTTAACTTCCCCACATACTTCATGTCACATGACGTGGTGATTAGCTGTGAAACTTTCAAACCATCCTGTGGATGTAATACTCCTATTTCCAAGCTGTTTAACGACTTTCAAAATCTCACTTTGCAACATGGGTCCAGACAAAGGTAAGTTCTTCTGCTTATGATCTTATGAACCATTTCCACACATCTCGTTAATTTCTTAATTTCCTATCTCCTTTCCTCTCCTTTGTCCATTACCTTTCATTCACCTTATCCCTATTTCTTAAGGTACTGTAAATTTGTGTTTTACCGCATTTCAAAAACACAATCTATTTGCGCGCAATGAGTTTCACTCTTACACGCCTAGACTACATTAAACTTTTTGTGAAATGTTACTAGCACATACTTTTTGTTCAACATCACATCACTTAAACTGCTCCTAAAGAACTGAAATTGGCAGACGATAATGTGCACAGTGCATTTATTGGGAATGCTTGATCTTGCTAGGTAAAAGAATTGTTTAACCAAACAACACCCACCTCTTTGACTGTGCATATTGTGGCAGAGTGTTCGTAAGTATGCAGCAGTGTCCCAGTGTGCTCCAGCATGCATTATTAATAATGGAAAATGAGATAAGCCGACAATCGAGCGGACGATTTCCTTTGTCGTGCCGACACTCCCCCATCAACTTGTTCATTGTTGCCCAGAGGGGCGCAGTCTGATGCGCCGAAAACCCATTTTTATTGGTTTTGCATTATTGAACAGCATTGTTTTGGCTGTACAGTCTTTTTGTTAAAAGTAGCATCCTTTTACAGTCATGAATAACTAATGTATTCTGTAATACAGCTCTTCTCTGCATTATGCCATGAATTATTAGTTGAGTCTTAAAATTTGTATTATGTTTCCCTGCTAGGCATTTTACGCTTTATACAAAACATTAGCATTTAATAGCAAAATGGATGCATCGGGACTGAAATACTTGTACGATTTGGGCAGATTTCTGAATTATACACATTCCACTTTGATCAAATTTTACTGCATTGTCACTAGAGCACAGCCAAAAATTTGAAGAGCAGTTGTGTAGAATCGAAGATAGATATTCAATTTTTGAAGGAATATTAAGATTTAATTATAATGCTAATTGAGTTACTTCTCCCAAAAAATGAAAGAAACCTTAAGAATAGTTTGTTTGCACCATTATTACAATATTTTAAATGATTACATGCAAGAGCAATTGATTAATGACATAATTACTCTCAATCGAAACTGTGTTCTAAGTTTAGAATAACTTTTTATACCTAATTGTTTTGCTCTAGCTTTTAATTTGCTAACTTTTAGGCTTTCCATTTATAACATTTTTTATATGAAAAGCATAAAACTATATGTTTTCTATTAAATGGAGTCATTTCTACATAACATCAACAACCTTTGAAACAATAGTAAGCAACTGTTAATAATTATTCATGAAAATTATAAGCCATGGTCCAAGGCTAAAGATATAGGTAAGGGTCTAATTCAAGCTGCAGTTATTAAAATTATGTTAATGCTAAAGATAAGAGACATCACATTAAACTGAAAGTGTCTCAAATATTGATAAATGTATAAATCCTCATAAATGTATGAGTATTTATACATTTCCTTGATAGAAATGAATGAACTAGTTTATTAGAAAGAATAGAACAATTACCTCAAAAAGTGAAATAGAAACGTTAGTAGATGATTTTGGATTGAAATTGAATTTAATGGCACAATAAATGGAACACAAATTTATTGGTATCATTGTCAACTGCATCAAGAATGAAAAATATGATCACAGTTCTTTATTAGAAAATACAGAACTGTTCTATATTTCACAGCATATAGAACTACAGTTAAATATGATGAAACTGGTCATAAGGTTTAAAATATAACAGAAGAAATTAAAAGGCACAAATTCTTAGAATAGAAAGTGAAGTGTCGATTTATTTGCTTTATTCCTCTGGAGGAAAAATTAGTTTTCATGACATCATGAATAGAATATACAAAAATATTTTAAAGTGAGTGAAGAAGAATAACTAAGTAGTGGTTGAAAGAGTGACCACAGGAATGTTGATGTAAAAATTAAATTTAAGTACCATATGAATTAATTCACATCAGTTTCTTAAAGTATTCATAAACGTTATATACTGCTTCTCCATTTAGATTGTACAAATAATATATATTCTCATTGGTTAATTGATCTATGAACGTATTCTTGTATTGTATGATACATTTATAAATAAAATGTTTTTAGTAGAAGGAAAAAATTCAATAAAAGTTTTTCTATTACATGGAGCTATCATTGGACCTGAAGTACCATCAACAATCATGTTTCAGAATAACAACAGGATTTTGTACAGCAATAAAAATGTTCTTGTGACAATTTATAAAGAGAATAATCTATGTTCTAAAATAAAGGCGTTGTAGAGATATTTGAATATAAACATACACCAAAAGTATTTAAAGAACAAGGTAAGGAAAAACGTAGACAAATATGTAATTATGTAGGGGTGAGCGATTTACACACACCTTCAAATATACAACCAATAGTGTTTTCATTAATAAATCAGGCTTACACTACATTTTTAGATCTAAAATGGCAATAATATGGATTTTAAAGACTGAGTAGTGGAGGAAGTATTGCCATCAATTCAAAAACGTGGTGAATACAAAATACAAGCATCAATTGAAGATTTATGATAACAAATTAAAAGTTAAGAATTGATAAAAATGGCTATGTGTGTGCTGGAGAAAAGGAAAAATTCAAAACTTAATAAGACACGAGGAATCGCCGTAGAACAAATTATCGAAATGCAACCTCATATCGTTGTACCAACTCAAAATACTTATTTGAGAAATATGTTTGTTAATCTTCGATTATTTGAAAATGACTCTGAGGATGATTATTTTGTGATTAGATGACAAAGAAGGAAGCTACACACTCGGTTATATGTACTTGAAAAAAGATATCCAAATAGAGAAGAAATAATAAAAGTTGAATATAATCGTAAGTGGACTCAATTGCACAATAAAATGAAAGAAGAATGAACCAGAATCTTAGTTTGTACATAAATTGCCTTTCATTAGATAATGGAGATACCAATCAACAACTTTTCCAAGATGTAAGAAATTTTCGACACAGTCTAAAGACTACTTTAACTGTCACATTTTTAAAATAATTTCATTATTAACCCAGCTATTATGTTAATTATAAAATCCCAACTATTTACCATATAATTGATCACCTTTCTCAAAAAGATAGATGCCTTTGTTTTCTGTAGTTCATATTCGTAAACAATTGCATTCATTGTTTCTCTTTCCAGTGCCTTTAATTTAGATGTGATTGGAAAAGACTGAATAACACCTTCAATTTCAAAAATTACTGTTGGGCCATCAGCTGTGTAGACTTTTCCAAATATTGCTTTAAGTTTACTTATTCTAACTTTATCACCAACTTTATGTTTAGGTGTATCATTAGATACAAAGATAGCTGCCTTATAATTTTTTCATTAATTTCTATTGGCTTGATTTTTATTGTTGAATGCTTTGTGTTAATGTATTCATCAACCAATTTTTGACTAGTTCAAGCTATTTGTAAATACCTTGAAGAGCGATTTTTTTCCTGATATTTTCTTTAAGCATTATATTAAATCTTGCTACAACACATGCTTTTAATTCAGCAAAGCTGAATAATGATTACTATCATATTTTTTCATAATTTCTTGAAAATCTTTATTATAAAATTTTTTACCATTATCTGTTTGTAAATTTCTTTGACATATTTGCTTTAAATTTTTTCAACAGCTTCTGAAATATTTTTACTAGTTTTATCTTTAACTAGAATAGACCAAGCATATTTTCTAAAATCATTAGTTACAGTTAATAAATATTTATATTCTTTATTTATTTTTTAAATTCTTTTCAATATACCAGAGTCCATTTTACTAGATCAGCTTGCCGTAAATCATTTATACCAAAAGAAACAAAATTTCTATTTTTTAAAATGATTTCTTGTCAGTTAATTTAATGTAGTAATAATCTCATCATGAATGTTAGGAGTGAGAGATTTTTCTCATCCGTTTCATCTACAAATCTTCGGTTTTTGATTCCAATTCTTTTTTATTTTATCTAAGTTTATTTTCAAGCTGGTCTTTCAGCTGCTTTTAGGTTGCCATTTATTTCCAAAAACGTTCATTTATTAGATTATAAATGTCATTAAACTTTTAATCATCAGACATCAGTTTTAAAACAAATATATATAATTGGCCACAAATTATCTTAACGAAATTTTCTATTTGTTGTCTATTATAGCACAACTCACTTGACCCAAAAATTTCAATGAACTGTTTAGGAATAGTTCCTCAAAATGAATCAAATACAAATATTTTAACCATATTCTTAATTAACAGATCGAATGTGTGCCTGTATGACCAGGTATATCTAAATTTACTATGCCAGATTCATATTGTCTAGGATGATTATGTAATTCATCAGTCATAAAAACGCTACGATAGTATTTCTTTTTTAATTTGTTAGCAAGTTCTTCTATATCAAAATTACTTAATGCATTAGGACACATATGGATTTTTTGCAACTATTTAAATCTGGGCCAGCTTTCTTGTCCATTGCTAAATTACGTCTTTTTGTTCTTTTAATTCTTTAACAACTTTATCCTGGTCCTTTACTGCTTTTGAAATACCAGCTGCTCCCCAAGCTAGTGAACCAGTAGTTGCTGGACATGGTAACACTGCGAATAATAAAGGAAGAAATCCTCCTGCATAATTTGTTAGTCCTAAATTTTTGCCAGGTATTTGATAATTTTTTCACAACAGGTATACCTTAAGTTATGAGTAAATCACCACTATTTTTTTATCGTTTCTATCTCGTTTTATTTTCTGTGCATCAGTCAAGAAATTATCAGTACTCTGTAACTGTTCGTTTTTTAGTGTAATTTTAATTGATTTTGGTTTAGTTTTACCACTAGATAACAAAATATAAATAATGCTAAAGTTATTCAGTTATATAGATAAAACTTTTTACAAGAATTAGTACCTCTTATAGTCCCTGATAATTATTAGCCCATAATTAATTACCTGTTTTCATACATTAGTCCTCTAACTGCTGTAGAGGCTAATTTTTCTCCAATTGATGCATCAGAAGCGTGCATCCTTTGTTCTACAGTTAATTAAGTTGTTTATCTGATTCATGTCTTTTCTATAAATCTTTATTTTCTCTATATGGAATATCATGTTTTTTGCAAGCTTCATCTAGTGGACTTATTCCTTGATCTCCCAAGACTAATCTTTCATCTAATTTGGTCCCCAAACTACAAAATCTGTAGCCAAGTATATGTATTTCAAAAGGTAATTTATTAATTAAAATATTAACTAATCACTTTCCATAAATTTCAGTTTGCCAGAATGTGGGAGGCAGGTTCATCAAAAATCTGATCAAAATAAAATCGGTAAATTTATTTTTTAACATTTTTGTTACTATCACTTTTTCATTGTGATAATGTTTATTTCCAGCTAATTGTTCTCGACGAATAACTGCCAATCTATCGATTATATCTCTAATATCATTCATCCAAATACATTCCAGTAGTTTTCCTCTATTTTTGTTAAGCTTTCAACTATTTTTTGCATCTGAAAAATGTCAACATGAAACAGATTGTCTTAATTTTGGAAAATAATTTTCAGCAATTTCAATTATCAAACGTTCGAATTTTTTACTTTTACTTGATCTTATTGTATGTGGATTAATATCAAAATATAATGCTTCTGAATTGAATATTATATGTGCACGATTTGATAACTCATCAGCATCAAACTTTCACCCTTTCATCCATAGTAATCAATTTTTTTCAACAGATCCATTAATCCCTCTGTACCTTCAATAATCTTCCACCAATAGTCAATTTATTTCCCTCAAATGTTACTGGTAAATTATCAACGTATTTAAACATACCAGCAGATTTCAATCCAAATATGTTACCTTCACTATGATTAATATATTTTAACTTTGTTTCACTTATATTTATTTTTTCCATTTTCACCTTCATCTTGCTCCAGTGCATCTTGTATTTCTGATTCACTTAAAGTACAGCCTTATTTATTAGGATGATCATCTCCAAATTGTTGTAAATGTCTTTGATAATATGGAACCATTTGTTTTTCAATTTCTCTACTTTCATCACTAGCTTTCAATACCATATCACCTAAACCTTAGATTCCTCTAAGTTTTTCGATTGCATCAAGAACAGGTTAATCTAATTTTTTATATTTTTCACATCTTCCCTTGGATGTTTCTTCCAATTTTTCACTTCTGCAATTTTTTCCTATATTGCTTAGCCTTTTTAATAATCTGTGGGTCATAATTCGAAAACATTTACGAAAGACAATAAGACACTAATGAAATTTATTTTTGTGTACACATTTATAAAAATTAATAAGATATTACGTCCTGCTTTCACACTTATCAAGAAAAAGCAACCACATATATCTGGTTCACATTTAGTTCATTACTAGCCCTTGAACAATTTGTATTGTGTTGACCTATTTTTTTATAATTTTTCGTATTCTATTAGTCAACAGCTTCTTTAAATTCATTTTCAAGGTAATGTAAAATATGATGAGCATGATTTTCTAATAGATATGTAATATCATCTTTTAATGTGCTCATTTAATATGGATAAAAAACAGACATATTGTAAAAGATCAAAACAGATATTCCCAACATTTACTACACATATCTCAAAAATCATTAAATTTTAAACCACTAGCAAGAAAATCATAATAAATGTGATTAAAATTTGTATCATCTTGTGTAAAAATATTCAAGATATTCTGATTATCCCTTACTAATTGTTTTGATATTTCTGATCATATCTGAGTTAAATAAAAACAATCTATTGCTTTATGTCTTCCTCTACTAAAATATTTTCTATCTACATCTCGATTTTCAAGAATGAAATCATTGAATAGTACAAACGAATTATATTGATATTGATCTAGTGGTACACTTTCATCATTGTTTTCAATAAACTTAGTAATCTATTCATTATTTTTATCTTTAACTTTTTATAAATTTTTATAAATCTTGATATTTTGGTTGATCTAAGCTTTTTGAATAAACATACAAGTGATTTATCTTATACAAGTTTAACCATTCTGGAGCTAGAATACAATTGTCAATCATTATTAGTATTTTTCCACAACCGCTTGAACCAATACATTGTCTAGAATGAGGTAAAAGCTTATGGTGTTTATTTTTGATTTATTATATGGAATTCTCTTTTTTGGTTCTCAATCTGTTTTCATTTAATTAAATAAAATTTTCTCACTATTAAACGAATCCCCTATTTCAGTTGGGTGCTAAGTCATCCGTCCTCCAAAAAAAAAAAAAAAAAAAGACTGACTATACCAGTATAAGCAAGTTTTAATAATGTGGCTACAGTTTGGTTTTATACAACATTTCTAACTTCAAATATTACACCAAAAAATAATAAATTTTATTGTGATGGTGAAACAATAGCATTGCCTGTTTGCGATGTAGCCTGAAAAGTTTGGAAAAATTGATTCATTCAAAGAAGGCACATATTTTCATTAAATCAAATGAAATTTTAAACAGAATTGTTATTGAGAATAATGTTAAATTATATATGCATATGAAAGATAGTAGTGGAAGTGTGATTCGATGTAGTGGCCAGACTATTGAAGCTATTGAAAAAGCAGTTGATAATGATGTTCCTAAATTCATTCTGTTCAAGTTAATCAACATAAATTTTAATCTAGCTGATGGAATGTTTGTGAACCACACTGATCACTTTCATTGAGAAACAAATATTGTTGCTTCATTCAAGCCTAATGCTAAATTTTGTGGACCAATAATTCATGAACTACATTAACTTGTATGTATTCCAATTTTTGATAGTACATAGGAATTAGCAATATCTATACTGATAAAAATGATAATTTCATGACTTCAATGCAGTTTGTTTGACAGTTGTAGTAGAAATGTCTTAATAAAATTTTTTCTATATTAAATGAAAAAGATTGAGAACTGTCAGTTCTACACATTCCCTGCAAATGAGAATTCATTAAATAATCTATATATACCTAACTAGGATACAGGAATTAACATAAATGTAGGAGATAGATTGCTTTATCCAAGGAATGCTCATCTGTACATAACCTTCAGTATTATTGAAGCTGATGGTACAGATTATCCAACTTACAATGGAAAATCCTATAAAAAAAGTAAATGATAATTATAAGGCAAAGCTGTCTGATTTTATAACCAAACAGAACATAAATCACATTGTCTGGAATAAGCATCCTGTTATACTATCACTAGTTTTGTGGTATCTGATATCTCTTAATGATACTGTAAGTATAGAAGGAAATACCATTAATAAGTAAAGAGAAAGAAGAATGAAGTGCTTTATTCACTGAATATGCTTCGTTGTTTCTTTAGGGACACTAAAGAAATTTTATGTGAAGCGTGTCTTACTGTAATTTTTACTTGGAGTTCCAGCACTGGAGATGCTCTTGTTTCTTAGCCTCACAACAATAATGGAGGAGTTGAAGTAAAAGATAAGACTTCCAAAAGAAGGCAAAATTGTAGTATAATCTACAGAAATTTGTGTACCTATTGTTAAATATGAACCGAATTATAAGGTTGAACAACGAGAAAATATACTGAAATACACTAAAATTCCAATATTTTTCTATGAACTACAAACTGTAGAAGTTCCTGTTTTAGGTAACAACGAGCTAGATCTCACGAATTGATACGACTCAATAGAATGTGATATGCCTGTTTTGTTTTTGTTGTATTTCAAACTGATCGAAAAAATAACGATTTGGTTGATTCATTGCTGCAGTCAAGAGTCACGAGTGATGGTGTTCGAGTTTAGGGTCGTTCTGTGCACCTACACCACACATTCTCCAACAACCAATGAGAACACATTCTCCGACAGCCAATGAGTGTACAGCAGTGTTCTGAGTGCTGTGCTGTGAATGTTGTATGCAGCGTGACCATTTAACATGATTGTAGCGATCTATTTAGTGAACTTTTATTCCATTTCTTGCGAGTTGTTGTGGCTGGTGGTGGTGGCAAGCGACAATTCCTAAACAAGCAAGTGAGTGACATAATTTGTGGGATACACACTTACATCAAGCATATAGCATGTGTGTGTGTGAGTACCATGACTGTCATTTGGAAGGCAGCAATGCAGTCCCCATCCTTGTCTCAAAGTGTGCAAACTGCCATCATTTGTGGATCTGACTATAAATGATATCCATTTTTAAAAAATGGAAGAAACGAAATATTTTCTCAAGAAGCACAGAATTTAGAAAACCAATTGATTGAAACTTCCTGGCAGATTAAAACTGTGTGCCCGACCGAGACTCGAACTCGGGACCTTTGCCTTTCGCGGGCAAGTGCTCTATCAACTGAGCTACCGAAGCACGACTCACGCCCGGTACTCACAGCTTTACTTCTGCCAGTACCTCGTCTCCTACCTTCCAAACTTAACAGAAGCTCTCCTGCGAACCTTGCAGAACTAGCACTCCTGAAAGAAAGGATATTGCAGAGACATGGCTTAGCCACAGCCTGGGGGATGTTTCCAGAATGAGATTTTCACTCTGCAGCGGAGTGTGCGCTGATATGAAACTTCCTGGCAGATTAAAACTGTGTACCGGGCGTGAGTCGTGCTTCGGTAGCTCAGTTGATAGAGCACTTGCCCGCGAAAGGCAAAGGTCCCGAGTTCGAGTCTCGGTCGGGCACACAGTTTTAATCTGCCAGGAAGTTTCATATCAGCGCACACTCCGCTGCAGAGTGAAAATCTCATTCTGGAAACCAATTGATTATTTGAGTCAACTAAATGGAAATGTTGATACAAATCCTTATAACTTCATAACAAATTATCCTATTCACGATGGAGAAAAAACGTGTCACGAAATTTTAACCCTCAATAGCTGATGCTAGTAGGAACCAAAATTATTGTTGTGTAGGTCGACAACACACAATTTTTAAACTATGGAAACTTGGAATCACATGCTCCGATTGGCTGGGGGATTTCCATGTTGCCAGATGCTCAAGACATCGCATGACCACGGATGCTTTGCCTGCCAGAGATCGCAATGTATCCAAGGTGGCCAGCACACTCGTTGGTAGTGTGCCAGCCTTCCACTCTGGGGGCCTGGGGGTGAATCAGCTGGGATCCCAACTCATCCACTGTAGTTCCATGATAAAACGTACTGGGAACAAACTCATCAACAGCTGTTAGTTCACATACAGAAAGTCTTTTACAAATTGTGTTGGCCCTGAAAAGGGCCTTTTTTGTAGTTGAGCATGGTTGAGTTAAGGCAGGTGCCCGGACTGGCGACCCTCTGACATGGCACAAGTTTGGTAACGTCGAACGGTGTTTTACTGAACTCTTTCAAGGATTCCTGGCGTTGCCCTGATGTGACTGGCAGCATGTTGAATGATATCCATTAATTCCTCTTCGTTTTTAGGTAGTTCGCATTTGGGTGGGCGAACTAGAATCTTGAAGAATCCCCACAAGAAAAAGCCAGGTGGAGTGAGTTCTGGTGATCGCAGGAGCCATTTCCTATGAGCAACTCTGCGAATTACCCGGCTATCGAAAAGTTCACTTAAATAGCCGCACACAGGACGACTGTTATGTGCAGTCACCCCATCATTCTGCAACCAATGCATAGCCATATGTCCAGGGAAACATCTTCCATCAGGCTGGGTAGATTTTCTTGCAAAAAGTGAAGGTAATTTGCCCAGTAAGTCGAGGATGCAGACAGACCGGCCCAATCAGTTGCTTACCCACAATGCCTGCCCAAAGTTGGGCGAAAATCGTTCTCGGTGACCGTGAAATTATGTGATGTGATGATTTCCTCTTGCCCAGTAATGATCGTCTCAAGTGTTGTAAAGGCCATTCCGATGGAAGGTGCACTTGCCACAAACAACACAATGGCGGGGAAGTCGAGACCTTGTGCAACATGTTGCAGAAACCACCAGCAAAACCTTAGCCTGTGTTCATAGATTGCCACAGGATTTAGGTCTTGGACAGGGTGGAAACTAAATGAATGCTGGCTGTCATCCCTCAAAACTTCCCAGACTAGCTGATGAGTGACCCCTATGTCATGTCCAACCGCTCGAATGCTTGTCAAATATGCTTCTTCCAAGTGCTCGAGAACCGTCTCTTCAAATGCAGCATCCCATCGTGTTCGAAGTCTTCCAGCATCACTATGATATCTCACTAACGAGTTTGCTTCGCCAAGTCGTGAGAGTGGGTGGCATATTGCTGGGTACCGTTCCTCATACAACCATCGATCTCCATGCACATTTCCGTTGGCTAGTCCATAAACAAAATCCATATCTCGTAGTTCTTCAAACAAATACTCTGCCAGCAGGCTTACTGCATGACTAAATCACAGGTGACGTGTGTGCTCTGAAGCAAAGCGTACGTGTGAATGCCTCTGACATGAGGTGGTGACAAACAGCAAAACCTATTCGACACGTGTGTGTATCACTTTGGGACAGTGGCAGGGCGAGGGATGTTTGTTTGTGTGAACCGACAGCCATAGCAGTGCCCATCAACTGGTGAATGGCAACAGGGCAAACCCACGGCCAATCGGAGGGCGTGGTGTCAAGCTTCCATAGTTTAAAAATGGCGCATTGTCGACCTACAAAACATTAGTAATTTTGGTTCGTACTGGCATCAGGTATTGAGGGTAAAAATTTTGTGACACAATTTTTCTCCACCTTATCATTAACATGACACATAGAAAAACACTGTTACAAGTCAAGACAACGATGAAATTAACGGGTACATTTTATGATAGGGTACCAAAGTACACTTCTTTATCTAGTCACATGTGGTAAGAAAAATTTGCATGGTATTCTCGACAGAGGACACTTAACCAAAAATTTTAATTAGTAGATGATATCCGATTTTATGCATTATATATTTTCTGAATGGCGCTTTTCATTAGATTATGTTAGCAGTTTGAATTTTTAAAATTAATTAATAAGTAGCCGAGAAACAAACAAAAATCGTTCTATTTAACTACCTAGGTAGCAGCTGCCTCATATATATCTGTCCTCTAACAGATCTCTCAGCTGTGTGAGATGGGTGCAGCCAATAAGGATATCTGACCATACCTTCCACTATGTTCTACTCCCTATCGCTACCTCACTCGCACAGTAGCTCTCTTGCACACTCACACAAGTGTTTGAAATTCTGATTATGAGATGTTGCCAGAGTAGCTAAGTTTAATACGAGATTTTTAAGCATATTTTGGCTATTTTTACCACTTATTAATGTTTTAAACTTTTACATATTACTGTATAAGAATTATCTATCGTTTATTAACGGTTAAAATTCGTTTTAAAAAGTTAACATATACCACATATTTCGAGTGGCATAACGCTTGTAACCAAATTTTTCACTAAATTTTTAATAGGGTTACATAGTATAAACTTCTAACTTAAACTACGTAAGTCAGTTACTATCGTTTTCAATGTGTGCTGCGTGAGATATGAATGAAAAAAGTAACATTTTTTACCTTGTGCAGATACCTCATCGCCAATATGAGAAGATTGGAATTGTGAAATGTTTCCTAGGGGCATTGCATGGTTCGAATCCTGCTCGACTACTGGGTATTTTTTAAAAAAACTCCTGGGTAATGGTGCTCTGTATTCCTAAATATGAAACAGGAAGTTTTGCTGAAAAAACAATATTTTGAGTAGTAAATTCTGAACTAAAATTTTTTTATTTGTTATGTCAATATTCCATCTAACGATTTTAATTATTTTGAAGAAGATAATATTAGAAAAGAAAAAACTTAAAAAGTAATAATATTGAATTTCATGACTTGAAGTTTAAAAAAAATTAATTCTGGTGTGCTCAAAGTGCTCATGATTTTCAACTAAATTTTATTTCGTTCTATATGGATTTTATGAGATAGTATTAGGAATAACATGTAATTTTTAGTGTGCTCAAAATTGGTTGGATTTTTATATATATTGGGTACATTGAGCATGCTTGGCACATGTTTAGTACTAAATCTTTTCACGCATTACATACTGAAAATCATTATTGATATAATATATTATAATTAATTCAATTTATTCATAAAAATGTTTTGCATTAAAAACATGCCACATGCACTCAACGTATCCACTTCTTACTTAAATGTCAGAACAGCAATACATATGTTGAAAAAAATATCCTCAGAAGTACAGATAACAAACTAGTAACATACAATCAATAGCAAGACCAGCTACACAACAGAAAAGTATCTGCCATAGGAACTTATGTAATAATAAATCTACTACAACTTACTTTATCTCAAACTATTTTGAATTTCAAAATAAAATTTATACATGGATCAGATGGAGTGCCTATGGGAAATCGTATCACAGACACCACAGCAGACATATTTATTAATATGTCAGAAGATAAATCCTTCAATTCAAACTCGCCAATTCTAAAAAGAAATTCTATTATCACATATATGTTAAAGATGGAGTTGACAAAGATATACAAATGATCCATCAACAATTAAACCACTGGCATCCTAACATAAAATTTACAATGGATGTACAACAAAACAAATCAAAGAACTTTTTAGACATAAAAATGAGCAACAAGAGACATCACCAATTCATAATATATAGACAAGCTACCACAACTGACATTATCATTAATAAAAATCCTTGTAATCCAAATTCACATAAATATGCATTTTTAAAATTAATTATTAATAGAGTTTTAAATTTAACCCTTGATAATAATGAGATACAAAATGAAATAAAAATGCCACAATATACAGAGCAACGAAATGACTTCAACCACAAAATAGAGCTAAAACTACAGTAACAGGATACAAAACCAAAAGTAGATGGCATATGTAAAGCAATAACATTAAAAAAAGAAGAAAAATCACAATTAAAACCACCTGTGTTACAGCGCCATTCATAGGTCAAATCAAAAAAGATGAGCAAACTGTTTAAAGGGGAAAAAATAATAGCATTTTGTATGAATAACAACTTGCAAAACAAAATACGATCAACTAC